>NC_072767.1:14648205-14795295 GCF_022539595.1 Amphiprion ocellaris | reverse complement strand
CTGTGCTCCACAAATTTGGCTTCGGAGAATCGTTTATCCAGTGGGTATCAGCTCTGTACAACTCACCCAAGGCTACATTCACCAATGGGATCACTTCACAAAGCTTCAGTCTGCAAAGGGGAACGAGACAGGGATGCCCACTCTCTCCCTTATTGTTTGCGATCTTTATCGAACCACTAGCAACAGCTGTACGTCAGAACACCGATATCAAAGGTATCTGCGCTCTGCCCTCCCTGGCTTATAATAGGGAATTCTAATAAAGAATGTCTGCGTAGCTTTCAGGGAGGGCCGGTGATGGTCACACACATGCACTAAATATTAAAATATTTGGCTGCAAGACTAAAATATGCATCAATCTCATACAATGTTGACACCTCTTTTGTGGAGTCAAACAATGAGAACAAATGCAGACAAAAAAAAAAAAAAGAATGCACTGAAACTTTGCTCCCACTAGCTTAGCCTCGCCGTAGTACGCAGCTCAAAGGGGCGTGTCCTATCTACTCATTCATATCTATGAGAACAACGGTGGCTGCACATAAGGACGCCTGACGTTGATTAGCTGCGTAAATACCATTATATACAGTCTATGGTAAATACGTATGTGAATCGCATCATTGGCTGCAGCAGCCAGTCACCGGTCACTCACTGACTCACATTGAAAAATAGCACAGAATGAATTGTTACGTGTTTATTTTATTTACAATTTAAGTTGGATTTTTTTTTCTGTGTCCGGAGACTGTGTCAGCAGTGCGCAATTGCGCATGCACGTGCGCAGCTTAGAGGGAACAGTGGTCAACACTGAAGAAAATCAATATCACCAAGGCAGCAGGTCCAGACGGGGTGCCGGGCCGGGTCCTGAAGGCATGTGCAGACCAGCTAGTAGGCGTGTTTACGGACATTTTCAACCGGTCCTTACAGCAGGCTGTAGTCCCCACATTCCTTAAATTCACCACTATAGTGCCCGTGCCCAAGAAACAGGCAGTGAAATGCCTGAATGACTACCGCCCAGTTGCCTTGACACCAATAATAATGAAGTGCTTTGAGAGGCTGGTCCTGCATTACATCAAGGACATCATTCCTGCTGATCTGGACATCCACCAGTTGCTTATAGGGCAAACAGATCAACGGAAGACGCCATCTCAACTGCCTGCACACGGCCCTGACCCACCTGGAGGGCCCCAACACCTATGTTAGAATGCTATTTGTTGATTTTACATCAGCATTCAACACCATCTCCCCCCATAAACTGATAACCAAGCTTGGCCATCTGGGACTAGACACCACAATCTGCTCCTGGATCCACAGCTTTCTCACCGGCAGACCACAGAGTGTCAGAGTAGGAGAGGTGACATCATCCACACTCACACTGAGTACAGGTGCACCTCAGGGCTGCGTCCTCAGCCCGGCCCTGTTCACCCTTTTCACACATGACTGTACCTCCATCCACCCCTCCAACACGACAGTAAAGTTTGCTGATGACACCACCATAGTGGGATTAATATCTGACAACAACGAGACCCACTACAGGGAGAAGGTCCAGCACCTGGTCAGCTGGTGCTCTGAAAGTGACCTGGTGATGAATACCATCAAAACAAAAGAGATCATTGTGGACTTGAGGAGAGCCAGAAAAATGCCCCCCCCCCCAACCTCTCTGCATAAATGGAGAGGAGGTGGAGAGGGTCAGCAATATCAAGTACCTGGGTCTCCACATCACCAGTGATCTCACATGGACCTCCAACACCTCCCACTTGGTGAAGAAGGCTCAGCAGAGACTTTTCTTTCTGCGGAGGCTGTCATTAAAAACAAAAACCAGCAGACTGCAGAACAGCTTCTTCCCCAGAGCTGTCGCTGCCATCACACCCCCCCACCCATTGTCCCACCACCCAGTCATTCCCCCCTCCCAGTTCATCTATGCAATAAGAACTCTATTTCAACACTGGACCACTTTATCAGCACTGATCACTTTACTTTGTTTGTATATAGTACTTTGATTCTTCTTTTTATTATTTGAGAGTATTTTTAAACTATTTTTATTATTTGCACTACTGCTAATTGTCGCGTTCTTCAGACAAATTTCATTGTACTTCTGAACAATGACAATAAAGGCTCTTTAAGTCTTTAAGAAATGCAAAAAAAAAAGTTTAAATCTCATATCTAAATAATCTGGAATATAATTATTAATCAGCTTGATAATTTCTTTATATTAACCTTTAATTATTGTCTTCTGTGTTTGAATCGGATGAATATGTTGTGATGTAATAAAGAAAAGTACCATGACACTTGTCTGATTGGAATGAAAACACAAAACCTTAAGTTATGTTTAATTTACTTGATCTTAATGAGTGTTTCTAATGTTAATGATACAGACACACAATAGCCTTGTCTGGGTGAATTTGAGATGTAAATCAAAATTTACATTCAGATCTATTTTTTATAAAAGATTCCCTCTCACACTGAGTATAAATTAAGTTTTACCAGGTAGATTTTGCCACACTGGTATACAGAAAAAGCTAATTAAAATAAAACAGGTTCCATTTTGTATATATAAAACATCTTAAGTATTTCAGTAATGGAGATTCAGAGGTAAATACCAAACATATTTGTCATGTGCAATTTAAAGTTCAGCCAGAGGGAGGCAGAGAAACCACAAATAAGAACCTAGTTGTCTTGTGGAGCAGAGTTACATGCCACAAACATTTGGTGTCCAGGAGACTATATTGAGACCTTTCAAAATAAATGCATTGATTTTTTTGTTGTGTTTTTAAACACTTCTGTTAAAGATCTCTTGTTGAATTAAGATAAGACACCGGATTGCCTTCATTTTCTCTGCCATACCGGAATAGAAGTCTGTCTTGGAGCTACACCGCCTGGGCAGATTCTGAATGGTGAACTGGTCTTGCAACATTGCCGCGTTAGTTTCAGGCAAACAAAGCAGAACTCCTTATGACATCGAGGACATATAAAATTTTTGCAGTTTTGTCTATTATGTTCTATCTTCATGCCACATGTAGGACAGAGTCGGATAGAGGGGCAGCTGGTGACGCCCGCCACCTCCGGCAGGTCGATGGATTTGCATGTCTGCAGCAGTTGCAGGTCCCTGTTGATGCAGTCATCGTTGCCACAGCGGTCCGATCGAGGAGCTGAGCCCTTCCATGGCTTCTGACACTGCCAGCAGAACTGATAGGTTCCCCCCTGATCAGCTGTGCATATGATACATGTGACACACAGGTTGGAAAGATCCTTCCTCTCCATGTTTGTTTTGCACTGGGGACACTGATGGGGGAGAACAGTGAAGAAAAAATAAACATCAGTCCACTTGATTTGGTTTTAATGTTTGAGTCAGAGTAAATCCCTGAAAAGTCAGCATTAATACAACCACAGAGCACTGGACCACTTACTGGCTGAAACTCGCAGTGTCTAGCAGCAGCCATGCGGGCCATGTTGTCCTCAAAGTGCTGCATTTCCTCAACAGATAAATCTGCCAGTCTGCGCACCTCTTGGTACGACCACGCCTTATTGCACCTTGTGGTCCCCTCTACCAGTGCAGGGCATTTAAATGTGTAATGCCCCTTAAAACACAAAGAAAAATCATTTTGAAATGACAGAAAGCAATCAAGGGACTTTTTACTTAAGTAGAATATTGAGGTAATTAAGAGATCTGACTCTACTTGAGCATTTCTCTTTCTTGCAAGTTTATACTTCTGTTCTCCTACTTTTCATATATTTTTCACTCCATCAAGGAACGTTGGAGTTTTGTGGCGATAAGCGTCTGTCTGTCTGTCTGTTCGCAACATTACTCAAAAACCGAATAACGAATTTGGATGAAATTTTCAGGGAAGGTCAGAAATGACACAAGGACCAAGTGATTAGATTTTCGGCTTCTAGTCTGGATGTATGGATTTGTTAAAGACTTCTGTATCATTGCGAGATCGTGGTCACTGTAACTATGATAACAAGTGAACACTACATCAGTTGCCTGCTGACGATCACAAAATTGCGATCCTTCTGCAAATCGACTGCTGTGGACTTATCGGGACTTATCTGTTGGAAATCATACAAGGAACAATTGATTAAATTGTTGGGGTGTTTCCGAGTTCCATCACTTTCCACCGCCCGCCACATATTTAAGTCACGCAATTCGATATCTGTATATAACGTACACATGCATAACACACGCCTGTGCGCAGTGCAAGGTCATTTTTTTTGTCGGAAATGACACAACGACTCAGAAGCCTTGGTGGAGTACTGCGCTCTCTGAGTATTTTTCTTGTTTTTAAATCTGACCTGGCTTTGGTTTCTGCTTTTATATCTCCTGTCCCTATCTTTGTAAGTGCACAGTTTACATCCCTTTTCAATAAGCTACTTAGTGCTTGTGCTTCCTCTCTTTCTCTGTTTTCCCTCCTTTCTGATTGTCTGTTCTGCCCTCATTGGCTTCACCTGTATCCCGTCTCATCGATGTGTATAATCTTGTCTCTCTTTCGATTCCATTGTGCACATACAGATACTGCATCCATTATACCTGGTCCAGCAGGTTGCGACACCACTGTGTTAGAGATTCAGGAGTGACGGCGTGGCCGCAGGACATCTCTGCTCTGAGAGAGTCATCATCTGAGGCTGAGGTGGGCAAAAGCAAATATCAGCTACATTACTTGGTAATATGCAGTTCATACAGCTGTGAGTTCATGAAAATATGAGGAGACAATTACAGAGGAAGGGGAAGAAAAACTACTGAAACTGTTGTTTGTAGCATTTTTCTGTTCAGTGAAAAAGAAAAAGAATCTTACAAATTGGATCCAAGTCGTCCCTCCTGGTGACAAACTTGAGGGTGGTATCTAGTGGGTCATAGCCCTTCATCTCTGGTAGGCCCTGAATGCTCATGTTCTGTGTGAAAAAAAAATCTGAAACCATGAATACTGAAAAATAAGATTTACAGAAACACTTTATTGAAATAGTCCATAGTATATTTTGTAACTCCCATTTTTGTTCTTTGTATTAGGTAGATTTGGACCATCAGTTTGCCTTAGGTTTTGGAGCAGTTCTTATAATTTGGTGGCTTTGACTGATGTAAACAGGAAGTATAACGCTTCTATTGAGAAAGTCTGTGGGTTACCACATGAGCTCTGTTTTATGTTCTGTAATGCTTCGACAAACTGCCACCATTAAAAGTATGCAGAATTAAAACAGACAGACACTTTATTTATCCCCTTCAGGCAATTCTAGAAATCCAGGAGCGCACACACGCTACATTCAAGGTAGATAAGGAGACAATATACACCGATCAGCCACAACATTATGACCACTGACAGGTGAAGTGAATAACATCAATCATCTTTTTATAATGAAATGTTCTGCTGGGAAACCTTGAGTCCTGACATTCATGTGGATGTTTGACATGTTCCACCCACCTAAACATGGCAGGTCCAGCAACTCACCCAACCACCCATGGCAACAGCAGTCCTTGATGCCAGATGTCACCCTCAGCAGGACAATGCACCCCGACACACCACAAAAACTGCTCAGGAGTGACCCGGGGAACACAACAGAGCTAAGGTGGTCACCCGGGTTCCACACTCCCCAGATCCAGATCTTACTGAGCATCTGTGGGATGTGCCAGGATAAGCCTGATCTAGTTAGGTTCCACCCTGCAACCCATAGGACCCACAGAATTCACTGCCACCATCCCGGTACTACAGGACATCCCAAGAGGTCCTGGGTCCATGCCCCACTGTGGTCACAATGTTATGCCTGATTGGTGTATAAAAGAATGTGCAAATCGTGTTGGTTGAAGAAACAGTAATAAGGTGCCAAAAATGCAGGTATTTATAATAAAATAGAGTATTAGAAAAGTCCAGAAGCTTAAAATGTGAAGATAGAAATAGAATAGAAATAGAACATACGCTAGGATATACAGACAGCTATCACTGCATTACATTGCATGGATGAAGCAGAATGCTTGCAGAGGTGATTGGTAGTACAATGAGTAAAACGGTGATCTCATAGTTTTTTCGCTGGATTACGTGGTTTCGAATCCTCTCACCGTACTTGAAAAATACGTGTTTTTTATTTCGGCCCGCACGTTTCTTTTTACTGTCTGTAGATGATATTTACATGGATACAGACTTTATTAAGCAGTGATGCCGACGTTTTTCGGCGAGGTCTTCTTTATCTGGTACCTTTATTTCACGTAAATCCAGGTCTGATCGTGACGAATCTGCGAACGAAACATCTGGAGACGGAAACTATTGCCAGTTAACCTGATCACCAGTCAAACTGGAACACCGGCGTCGACTAAACAGTGGAGTCAGGTTATATTGTGTAGGAGAAGTCAGCTGATTGGCTCTGGCACACCTGCTCCTGCTTCTGCTGATTGATCAAGGATTGCCCTCACCTGCCGTTGCCACAGTGCTCAGCATACCTGAAAAGGAAGAAAACAAGAGGAAGGAGGGGCCCTATCCAGAGCCAGCATCAGCAGACCTAACACAGCGTTAATAATTCTGCGATGTAACTGAGTCACAATTTTCTCCGTAACACTTCACGACTCCCTCCAGGCCAGCTGCTGGCAGACTGCTGTCTCCAGTCCACCCAGACAAAACTCATATTGTGGTTCTGAAAGCAGACCGGAGGAATGACATCCACAGAGTTGTGTCCTCGCTCTACAGTGCAGCAGAGGAGCAGGTGAACAACTGGTTCAGGCTGTCTGATTACACTGAAGATGGACAAATTATGTCAGTAATGTGCTAGTTCCCACCAGAGAAAAAGTTGAAACAGGATGAGCCTCATAAAAAAAGGCAGAAGGAGGAAACATGCACAAAGGAGAAGCTCCCTGAACACCTCAGACTGTAAATCCTCGACTTCATGCAGCAATAGAGATATTTTTTGAATGATTTACCAGATAATAAGAAAAAAAGAACCAAAGAGAGGTCGCATGTTCTTCGTGTTTTCATTGTGAATCTTTTCATGGGAGCTGCTCATGAGGTAATCATATTTTAACCTTGTTTACAAAAAATTGATGGACATTTATCCAAGAACACAGGAACACACTTCATTTTTTCCAGAAAGACAGATTAAAGAAATGCTGAATGGGAGACTGCATTTAGTTACAACAGCTAGTGGAACACAAAGAGGCCTGAGGTTGAGCTACCGTCCTTGTGATTTGTGAACAACCTGCTCTACCACCTAAGCTATGGTTACCTCTAATAGATCTACATTATTTAAGCACAGAACATTTACTTGTAAGAGTATTTTTATATTGCTGTAGGTTTAGTTTTACTAAAAAGTCAGAGCTCTTCTTCCACCAGTGCCACATGCACATTTAAACCTCTGTGACAACAAGCACACACATTTAATCCTCTCCTCTGGATGCCTGCCAGTAGATGGTTTAACACCGTGTTATGACTCATTCTCACACTGCAAAAACTGAAATCTAAGAAAGATTAAATATCTCAGATAAGGGTGATATTTACTTATTTTTTGTCTGATAAGATAATTTTTCTCACTTAGCAGATTTTATGTAAGACTGTTTTACTTGTTTTAAGTGTTTTGGTCCTAAATTATCTCAGTAAGATATTAGAGCTTGATACTGAGATTTTATGGCCTATATTGAGTAAGACATGCTTGAAACTAGAATATTAACTGTTACAAAGCTGTTTCATCAACACCCACAAGTACAAAACTGCTTTTTCAAAGTCATGATTTCTTATTTCAAGCATGAAATAAGAAATCATGACTTTGACACAGGGCTGCACAGTGGGGTAGTGGTTAGCACTTTCGCCTTGCAGCGAGAAGATCCCTGGTTCGTGTCCCGGCTTTCCCGGGATCTTTCTGCATGGAGTTTGCATGTTCTCCCTGTGCATGCGTGGGTTTTCTCCGGGTACTCCGGCTTCCTCCCACAGTCCAAAAATATGCTGAGGTTAATTGATCATTCTAAATTGCCCGTAGGTGTGAATGTGAGAGTGATTGTTTGTCTATATATGTAGCCCTGCGACAGACTGGCGACCTGTCTAGGGTGTCCCCTGCCTTCACCTGAGTCAGCTGGGATAGACTCCAGCCCCCCCCCTGCGACCCTAATGAGGATTAAGCGGTGTATAGATAATGGATGGATGGATGGACTTTGACACAATTGTATCTCTTCACATAATCAAAACAGATGACAGCCAACTGGAATCCACTGTTTTACTAGACTCGGTCGGTGAGTCTTGCAAAACTTAATGCAAGAGAAGTTGAAGCCAAGACTGGATGGTGACTTCAATATGAAGATCCTGACTTTGATGGAAACCTTAGCTATGTGTGTGTCAAGACAGCAGAGGTGCTGCAGGAGGTGCTTGGGAGTTCTGACTATCTGATAAAACCAGTGATGTAAGCACTTTGATGTGTTAATATCAACTAATACTAAACATATTATCAAGAAAATGAAAATTTTTTTTTCTGTATTTTACATAAACAAAAATGAATACTGTATAGTTTTCTATTTTTACATGTCTATCTTAATATAATGGTTAGAGCCCATACATGAAATATATACTTAATGGTGATTGTACTTACTTGACCCTTTTTGATGAATGGGATCAGTTTAAGCAATTAGGGACAAATCCACGACTCTGGTTCTTTCTGGTTTGTTTGAGACTGACATAAGACTTCCATAGACTGCTGAGGCCTCATTATACTATAGCGTCTATTGAAACAGACTGTAATATGAATGTGACAGTAAAAGTATCATGTCACATCCACTGTGGATAGTAGGAATTATTCCATCTTAACTCTGACTATACATGTTGTGTGTGAATGATGCATCAAGACAGACTGAAAAATTGAAGCAATGATGAGGATCCAGATTTTGACTTGTGACCTTGAAATTTGAACTGTTGAACTGTTTCTTCACATTTCTGTACAAAGATCAGTCCAAAATGAAAATTGTAGATTATAAATTTTCAGTATGTGTATCTTCAGTCAACAGAGACTAAAAACACACACAGACCTCTGTAACATGACAAATCAACTTTTATGTGTTTTGTTTGTTTATTGTCTTCCTCCTATCATTGGTTGTCTGCTACACTTGTCATGTTGATGCACCTGAACACATCATCATGATGATTCCTGGACTGTTTCTGCTCTTTCAACATCACACTTCATCACCCAGGGGGTCTAGTTAGGGTTGATCAAGCCTTGTGTTGTTTCCAGGTAGAGCAACACCACCAAGGGGTATCTTCTTCAAAACATATTGAGATGTCTGTCAAAATCCAGATCATAATGTGACTCAGACAGATGTGGAACCTGCTGGATTCATGTCGGAAATAATAATGTTGTTAAGGTTTCACTGAATGTCACTGTGGATTCAGCAGAAACATTTAAACACCTCCAGAGGACCAGTTTGCTGCCCACAGCTGCTGTGTATCACATTGTTTCCTCTGACTTGAATAAATACCTGCAGCATCACAGCAGCAGAAACCATCAGTGCGTCTTTACGCGCATTTACACACGTGGCGCAGCAGCGGTCACTTAGGATAAATACTATTCTGTGGACTTGTCCACACCATGTCAGCTGTTCTACACAGATTGAAGGTTTATATGGTGTAATTGTTTGTATTAAAGCTTTACTGGATGAATCCTGAGCTACATCAGAGTGTCAGGACAATTTTATAAAGATGAATCGTCATTACGCACAAAATGTGATTTGACTGTTTTGGATGTGTGATTGGACTGGAGTTACAAGGTGAACTTTGTGTAAACTCCTGCGTATACTTGGAAAAAGTCATATTTAATAACAAATAAGTTGACATAATGGAACATTTATTGAACTTCATATCAAAATTCCTCACGCCCAGGCAGGTGCGTGCATTATTTAAAACCATTGAAACGCTACGAACGCATATAAAAGACCCAGAGACCTTCGATCGGCCCCTTGTTGCACTTGGACTTTATCTGGACCTTTTGCAAATTGACCTGATCGCTGGAAAGCTCTCAAAGCCGGAAAGCATCTTGAAACCAACCTTCCTGAAGACCAACCTCAGCGGATCACCAAGAGAAGAAGAAGAAGAAGAACCTGCCCCGAGACACCACTAGTTGGACAGAAGCACCTGCAGTTTGCATTCAATTAAGAAAATTCATTTCATGCTTTTCCTGCGTCTCACTCATCCGCTGATCTCTGTGAACACTTTGAAAGCAGTTTCAGTCCAAAAAGTAGAATAGTTTGTTGAATGCAAAGTCTGTTAAGTAAAAGAATGTGGAGGGCCTGCTTGTAAAACACAGTTTAGGACATGCTGATGTTTTCTTGGTGTAAAATTGTTATTTGTGAGTTTTATTGTAAAAAACAAAACAAAACAAAACAAAACAAAACAAAACAAACCTGAAATATGTTAACAAAGTGCTAAAATGATATGACGAAACTTTTATTTTTTGTTTTTGTTTTACACTGCTGTTCAAATGTTTGGGGTCACCCAGACAATTTCATGTTTCCCTATGCAGATATTCCATTAAAATCAGCCGTTTCCAGCTAGAATAGTCATTTACCACATTAACAATGTCCTGACTGTATTTGTGATTAATTCAATGTTGTCTTCATTGACAATAAATGACCTGTCTTTCAAAAATAAGGAATTTTCTAAGTGACCCCAAACTTTTGAACAGTAGTGTACATTTTGTCCACATTTGAAGATGAAAGTTTTGGGAAAATGATAACTGGACTATTTTTCATAAAATGTTGAGAATCTGATCTGTTCTGATCCCCGAAGGTCCTCAGAAGCTCTTTTCTAACTTTCTGATAAAAAGTTCATTTTCATGTGATGTGGTTCATTGGTTTGTTTGTGCTGAGACCAGTAATATAATTCATTTACATGGGAACTGTTAGAAAACAGGCAAAAGCCCTGAATAATGTCCACATCAAACATCTTTATTTTATACAGAATTATTTGTTGTTTTTAGATCATTTTTTAATGTACTTTAAGGTTTATACCATGTTAAATAATTTCTGTATATTTTAGGGTTAAATTTTTTTGGCAAAGATGGCGACTGGGCCATTTTTCATAAAAATAATTGAAATGTGTATTTTTGGTAACCATGGAGATGATGGAAGTCTTCGGAGAAGCGTGGGGGGAACGTCATGACGTCAGAACGTTCAGGCGTAAACAAAGCAGCTGAGTTGATCTGGGAGAAGATGTCGGAGCATCAGGTCTTTTTTAGTTCAGAGCTGATCCTGTATGTGAACTGATGCTCACATGTTGCTTCAAACACTCCGTCACATTTGTGTTGTTGTGAACTCAGAACTGACCTGAGGTCAGTGTGTGACTGTCAGCGGACAAACAGCTGTTGTGTTGAATCTGTCATTTGTCATCATTTAGGAGCCTTAAACTCCACGTTGTTAGTTGATCACTCTGAAATGTGTTTTCACTCCGAGTCAAGCTGCTCCTCTGTTTTCTTATCGAACTGTGAGAGTGACTGAATGATTTCCAGTTTCTAACCTGGAGAGAAGCTCCCACGTTTGTGTGTTTATTTTGGAGAAGTTCCGTTGTTGGTTCAGCATTACTTGGTGAAGGTACCCGAGGTCCAGAGTGCGTAATTACGCATGCGGCTTTGTGCGCCGCAGCTACTTGGCTGCATGAGTGTTTTCTAGCGGTGATGGAGACTGTGGCATCTTGTAAACACAGTACACATAGTATCATGAAAGATGAAGAAATTAGTGAAGTTGCTCAGACCCTCTTTTCAAACGGTCACATTTAAAGTTCATTTTAATACGATGTGGTTAATTGGTTTGATGGCGGAGACACTAGTGAAATGATTTTATTAACGTGTTACTGTGTGTATGCATCACTGCTGCATGTGACTGGATCTGAATCTGTTCTGTGTATTTAGTATTTACTGGTTGAAGTGGAATCACTGTGAGGAATTAGGGGTTTGAACAGTTGTATTGTTTTTTTTGAAAAATATACTGTTTTTATAGTATAAAAAGTCAACATTTCTAAATGCAAGTGCATAAACTGACACAATGATGGTAAATGATAAAAACTGTACATAACTGGTAAATAATGTACACATCAAAAATCTGTATTATTATGAATGGTAATTTGTTCTTTGTCAACATTTGACCTCAAAATCACACTATTTCCACTGTATTTATTTATTTATATTAGCATTTTATAGAACCTTCCTTTTTTTGGAAGAAAATACTTATATTAAGGTCTGACAGATGGTAATCATTTTTAAATTGTAAGTCTGTGTTTAAAGAAGTGTCCTAGATACAATATGAGGATGAAGTAAAACAGGCAGAACGTTGGTTTGTGATGTTGCAGAGCTCTGAGTGTGTTTTTGTCTCTGCGGACTAAAGACACACAAAGTGAGGATTGAAGTTGTGCAGTTTTCATTTCGGAGCAATATTTGTAAATGTGCAGACCCATCCTGGACCCACAGTGGAGTCCACAGTGACAAAGACCAGATTTCAGTGGAATCACACAGGGAGGGGGGGAAGCTTTCATCATACGGTAAGTTTTTAAATATCCAATAGGAGGTGACAAATTTTCTGACATGTTCCTGTTGTTTTTTTCAGCTCCAAGTCCCAACTCCAAGATCCAAGTCCCAACTACCCAGCTACCTTGTCACGGGCTGCTGCTGTGCAGCAGCCCGTGACAAGGTAAGTTTTAAGTTTTTGTTTTTTTCAGCTCCAAGTCCCAGCTCCAGCAGACACATGAAGATGAGGAATCGATTCCATCAGAGACGACCCCAGAGACGACAGGACAACTGGAGAAGGAGCAGAATGCACTGGTACTTTACATGTACTTCAGAAAGAATCACCCTACAGATACTGCATGTTTCCACAGGGATTTAGTATACCTCATATCACTGACTGAGAAAATGTAGTTCTGTCAGAATTGATGGAAAATATTTGAAAGTGGAGCTGACTGTAACCAGCTTGTGGGAGGCCCAGTTTCCTCCCACAGCTCAAAGACATGTGTCAGGATAATATGTGATTGTAAAATTGGCTTTGAGTGTGCAGTCTTCCACTAGAAATAACCTGTTAGTTAATAATCTCTTCACAGCAGTTTGACTTTCAAATACTCCTCATAGCTGATCCTCATGATGACCTGATTTCTTCATTGTAGTTCACATTAGTCCATCTGCTGGAAACATCTACTCAGCTGGAACAGATCAACAGAAGTACTGTCACAACAACTTTATCAGTCCAGGGAGTCTGTCAGCATTTACTGTCACCTAAACTCACACAACTACTGTGCTACATGAAGTAACTTCATACAGATTGAGGATAACTGCAGACGATCGTTACATATAATAGAACACGAGGGGGAATATTATAGATTCAGCCCTGACTAGCACAGATGCCCAAAATGTGCTTGCGTTTGGGTTATATAGTAAGAAATTATTTTCAAAAATAAACCAAATAAAAAACATGTAGCTTGAAACAAATACTTGTTTGATTAAAAGAGCTTTTTGAGTCATTTTTGGCATCTCGACATCAGGGCATTGTTGCAAATATTTTGAGGAAAAACAAGGGAAAGAGTATTTAACTGAATGAAATAAATGAATTACAGGTTTATTATACAGTGGTGTGTGACTGACTAGGTCAAGTCTGCATGTAAGGCTGAACTCAGTTACATTGTTTGTTGCACTTTCTGTCCTAAAACCCTGTAAGACCCACTTTTGCAATTTTTTTTCAACATTTTTTTCATTTTATCTATCTACATATTATTTTTGCACACTATTTTCCTATGTTTGGGTTTAAAGGTCTACAGTCTGTGCTATACTGCACTGTGGTCCAGGAGGAAGAGCATTTTGTTTTCCACTATGTTCACATACATCTATTGTCGATTTGCTGCCAAGTTTTGAACTACCAATTAACCTCAGCATGCTTTTGGACTGTGGGAAGAAGCCGGAGTACTTAGAGAAAACCCACGCATGCACAGGGAGAACATGTAAACTCCATGCAGAAAGATGCCAGGCTCAGGCCGAGATGCGAACCGGGGATTTTCTAGCTGCAAGGCGAAAGTGCTAACCACCAAGCCACTGTGCAGCTATGTTCACATACATATGCTACCATTCAATAGTTTGGGGTCACCCAGACAATTTCATGTTTTCCAGGAAAACTCACACTTTTATTCATGTGCTAACATAACTGCACAAGGGTTTTCCAATCATCAATTAGCCTTTCAACACCATTAGCTAACACAATGTAGCATTAGAACACAGGAGTGATGGTTGCTGGAAATATTCCTCTGTATCCCTATGGAGATATTCCATTAAAAATCAGCTGTTTCCAGCTAGAATAGTCATTTACCACATTAACAATGTCTAGACTGTATTTCTGATTCATTTAATGTTATCATCACTGAAAAAATGCTGTTCTTTCAAAAATAAGGACATTTGTAAGTGACCCTAAACTTTTGGACAGTATTTGCACTGTTTATGTGTGAAAAACAATAAAACTGAACACACCTGCCAACTGTTGTGGAGTGTGCGGTGTTTTGACTGTATCATTTGTCTGTAAATATTGTAAAAAACATATATACAAGAAATCATTCTTCTTCAATCAGGAGCTGAACTCAGATATTTTAACTTGTGTGTCAGTGAGGTTGTGACAAGAATCCCGGCCTTCTCAGGATCTTTCTGCATGGAGTTTGCATGTTCTCCCTGTGCAAGCGTGGGTTCTCTCCGGGTACTCCGGCTTCCTCCCACAGTCCAGAAATATGCTGAGGTTTAACTGATTATTCTAAATTACCTGTAGGTTTGAATGCGAGTGTGATTGTTTGTCTGTATATTTAGCCCTGCGACCTGTCCAGGGTGTCCCCTTCCTTCGCCCTGATGTCAGCTGGGATACTTCTGACTTCACGGCGACGGCCCCCACGACCAATCCAAGCACAAACTAATATTTGAGAAACACAAAGAAATGAAACAAACAATCCAGGTAAAAAGGAATACAATTGCAGTTTCCAGGAAGGACAGCTGGCAGAGATGGCTGACTGTATAAATACACAAGTTACTGCCCCATATAAGACATGAGTAGATCTGTATTCCAGTAAATTAATATGTATGGTGGTGTTTAGGACATTTCTAGTCCTATTCTTTCATCTGCAATGCTGTTTGTATCAGTTTAGGAAGAAAATACCTAAAGACATAATTCAGTGGTAAGAAGTTTGACTTTTACAACTTTGTAGCACAAGTGCAAATATGTAGAGCTTTAGGGAATCAGTCTGCTGTAGGATGAAAAGCACCATGAGATGTCTTTTGCATTGCTTGCAACCAACAGAAAAAGAAATTAAATGAAGAACGCAGAAGAGGCCCTCTTGAACAGGAAAACACTTGGCTGAGGAGCTGGCCCTCTCCAATAATCAGGTCACGCCATAATGGAGGGGGAGTAAGTGGCAGCTCCTGTCAGGCTACATTTGTACAACAAATGTGTCGATGAGTCAGTGGTAAACTACTGGGTTGCTATTAAAACACAGTTACTAAAAGTACAAATTATCTTGCAATTAATCTTTTCATGCAAAAATGAATCAGTAGCTTTCATTACTATGACATTAATTTTGCAGGAATAGGGAACTTGTTTTACCCATGAGGCCTATGGACTCCACTTGTAGGTCAAGAGGATTACAAGTGATAATGAATTAACCTTAATTTTAAACAAAGTAACCGATGTGACATTTAGACATTGCTTAAGTCAACTGCAAACTGACAATTTGTAAATGGTGAAGCAACTGTGTGGCCATGTTTTATGGTCTGTGGGGGCAAGTGACCAAGACAGACACAACCAAAGTGTCCAGTAGTTTTGTAAGAACAGCAGGCACATTGTACATTACACTGCAGACAGTGTTTTGTTCTGGCAACAAACAGCTGAAGTTGCTCAGCAGATCATTTCCTCCACTGATAGATCCTCATCAGGAAAAATCGAAAGGTTTCTGCTGGTCTCTGAGCAATCTTGCCCTCTTAAGAGACCCCCTCCCAACCTGTGCATCGAGCTCCATGGGATTTTCTAGGAATGATGATGGGGATTTTTTTCCAAGAGACCCGATCGGTCAGTAGGCTGTGTTTTTACACCCATTGATCTTGCGACCTGTTTCTTCTAAGGAGAAAAAAGGAGCAGAAGATTGATTCAGTCTAAGACACCATCCTGTCCAGTGTGAGAATAGCAGAAGTCCCAGAGTTTTCTCTATAAGAACTGTATGGATTAATAAATGGACAAATAAGAAGAAAATGTTTGTATGATTCAAATCTCAATACTGTCTAACTTTGCTGTCTAACTTTGTACATGTTATGTACATGCATGACACTAAGACTACTTTTATCAAATCAGCCACTGCCTCTGGAAACTTCTGACAAACTTTAAACCTAATTCCTTCTGATCTACACTGAAGACAGATTTTGCAGCTACATGGATAATTCTTGCCTCAAATGTTTTCAGAAACACATTTTGCTGAACTGATTTTGTAATTTAAAATTTCCAAACAAGCTCTCATGTTTGTCTAGTTTGAGAAACAGCCAGCAAGGGAAGCATTCGTCCAATCATCAGCCAAGTGTTTGCACTTTGTAGGAGGGTGAAGCCTGGGTTGGTTTCATGACAACATTAATGCTGACATGAGACCTGGCTTGGTGACCTCATTAGCCTCGCTGTATGGCCACCAAAAGGGCATCTCTGCTTTTGCTTCGATTAAGGCCTTTAACATGTATTTGTGACAAATCAATGAGAATTTGATCACTGAGATCTTTTGGATCTTACTGCTAGCTCAGGACCTCATTACTTCAGACAATTAAAAAGATCAGTGCAGTGAGACAAGAAAAGCTGCATTTTTAGTTTTAAATTGTGTCAGGCTAAGACAAGAGGAAGGGTATTTCTGAAGAGCCGAAGTTAGGAACAATTAGAAAATGGTAAAAAAAAAAAAATCTCATATTGATGCTAAACTGAGCTTTGGCAAAGGAGAGATTTTAAGAACGTTCCTTTCCTCAAGATGCTGCTGTTAGATCCTGTAGTGTTTCATAAGCAAGTGCAGTAGTTTGGGGGGTGGGTTGATATCATCACTGTGTAATCGCTGCAGTGTTGAGCTAAATGTACACCGATCAGGCATAACATTCTGACAACCTGCCTAATATTGTGTTGGTCTCCTTCATGCTGCTAAAACTCCTCTGACCCAGTGAGGCATGGACACAGGACCTCTGGGGATGTCCTCTGGTACCGGGATGGTGACAGTGAATTCTGTGGGTCCTGTGGGTTGCAGGGTTGGTTCTACCAAGATTAGGCTTATCCTGGACCATCCCACAGACGCTCAATAAGATTTGGATGTGGGGAGTGTGGAACCCAAGTGGACAGCTTAGCTCTGTTGTGTTTCCCAGCCCACTCCTGAGCAGTTTTTGTGGTGTGTCCTGGTGCATTGTCCTGCTCAGGGGGGCAGCTGGCATCAAGGACTGCTGTTGCCATGTAGGTTGAGGGGTTGGGAGGGTTGCTTGACCTGCAATGTTTAGGTGGGTGGTACATGTCAAACATCCACATGAATATCAGGACTCGAGGTTTCCCAGCAGAACGTTGCATTACAACAAGATGATCGATGTTATTCACTTCACCTGTCAGTGGTCATAATGTTGTGGCTGATTGATGTATCTTAGTACTGAATGACAAGGTGACCTCTGTATATGCTTCACATTTAATTGATATCATTTTTAAATGATATGTTGAAGTGAAGCAGACAAAAGTGTACTTGTGCCAGCTGATGTGGACTTGTGCTGCAACTGAAACACAGCACACTTGACTGCTTGCATCCGAATATTTGTAATGAATCCTTTAAAACAGGGGAGTGTGTTTAAGTGATCAAAGCTCTGTCAGTTCAGTCCTGAAATTTAAGTGAGGTTGTCTTGTTCCACCTTGTAAGTCCAGTTCAATGAACGGTGGTAGAACCCTCTAACATGTTGCACTGACTCATTCAATTTCTGTGAAAGAATGACTTTATCTTAATTTCTTCATCTGAACCCAGAACATGTTCACACAAACACCTCGAAATAGATGATTAATATAATGAAGGCCTGCTGATGCTATAAGGGAAAGCCCTCCGGCCTTCTCAACCCTTAACCAACAGCTACCAAACACTGTGTGGGTACGGTCACGTGCATTGCTATCACTGCCTCATGCATCATTCTGACACACAGGTCTTCCATCATCTCACCACATAATGTCACAGCATGATGGCAAGCACATGGGTTAACACAAATGATTCACTAGGAACAAGGCTGTGACAGTGCTGGTGCTTGCGATAACACCTAAGCTGTGTCGCAGTAGTTCAAAGGACGTGGCGTTCATGAACAGTGAGGGCTGAATTGAGCATTGGCAGAGGAGGTGATCTTGTCCACTGAGGATTTCTTTTTTACGTCAACAGTTATTTGTGCCCTTAACCCTGTGTCACAAATCGCCACCCATGTTGCCTAGCAACCTTGACAGTTGCAGTTGACAATTTAAGAGCAGTTGGTTTAGCTGTATACTTTCAGTCAACAGTAATGTTAGCATTGTGCTAATGTCATTTCATTTTGACATTTATTCATATGAAAGGTCAACAGTCTCCGAAGACCACAAGAGACGTGGCTATATCTAATAGGTCTGCAAAGCTGGTCAGATACAAAGTCTTCAATGAAGTAGCTCGAACAATCAACCAACAAAAATCTGCAATAGATGGATCATGTTCATTTTGTTGTCTCTCACTTTAGATTAGCGTTATTTTTTAACTGACAAGTGAGTAAGGAAAAGATGGTTTTTACCTTGCTGACATGTTTCAACTGCATCTGCAGTCTTCCTCAGTGTCATCTGATGTGTGATGACGTGTCATTTTAATCAGGTGAGTGGCCTGACAGACCTGTCAGATTCTGAAAGAAAGAAAAACAAAACACACAGAAAAACCGGACAGTAGGAGCAGCGATATAATCACCATTCCATATATCCGAGGAATAATGGAATCTACACAACGAATACTGAAAAAACACAACATCAACACGGCAGTAAAACCGCATACAAAACTCTGACAGCTACAGTACAGTAGTACACCCCAAAGATAAAACTAGAACCAGACAAGAAATGTAACATCATATATGAAATTCCATGCAAATTATGTGAGAAAACACACATTAGAGAAACAGGAAGATCATACAACACAAGAAAAAAGGAACATCAGACAGAATGTGAAAAAGAAACAATTGGACGACTCACAAGAACACAAGAAGACAAAGCCGATCAAGAAATCTTAAAATCAGCCATCACGGACCACTGTAAAAGAAATAACCACACCATGAACTGGGACAAGGCTGAAGATCATAACATTGGAGGCTAACAAATACAAGCGGTGGATTAAGGAGGCCATAGAGATCAGGCAACGGGTGAGCAGTTCCATGAACTTACACCCTCTAGCACACCTGGGATTCCATCCTCCAGAGACCATCGGACGGCGAGAGGCGTGGCCAGCCTGACAGATTCTGACAGACCTGATAAGACGACACATCATCACACGTCAGACTGAAGATGTGGTTGAAACATGTCAGCAAGTTATAAATCATCTTTTCCTCACACGGGTCGGTTACAAAGTAACACTGTTTTAAAAAGCTGCAATATTGAAGTGAAAACAAAACCAAGACTAAACCCACTTTGTGGTGTGGAGGTTGTGTCCCATATTTCATTACAACTCCTCTGGTGAAGACAATTTGTTTGGTATCTGTCTTTTCATGTCCTCATTTTGCTGCTAGCACAAGTTAGCTCTGTGGGTTCAAACATCACAAAGGCTTTTGCTGGACTGAACTGCATGGACAGCTGATAGCTTTAATTGCATCTTTGTCTCATGAGCCTCCATACTACATTTTGTTTTAGAAGTCCTCTGCTCTGTCATTCCTTGTGTTGAAATTTCAAAGTGACCTCTTACAGTTCCTGAGAATCCAGCTATCAAACAATCAGTAATAGTAGAGAGAAAATGTGTTTTATTTCGATAAAATCTCCACAAACTGAGTAGCAAATGCAGCACACCACCAAGGAAGCATAATTTCTGAAAGTATTGTATGATCAACTATGTTCTGCCAGCGCCAAATGCCAAATACACAATCACTGTAGCTGTGTCCGTGACCCTCACTGAAAAAAATATGAATTATATTGTTCCATCAAAGACTCAGTAATTGAAGTCAACCTGCTTTGAAATGAAACTTCAAACACCTTTGTCTACTTTGGTTCCATTCATTTACAAAGGGATCATAAAAATGGAGGTCAACTGACACATAGACACATGCAGCAAAGGTGCTTCACAATATCTAGCAAAGCACTTTAATCTGAGTTTTCCAGTCAGAAATGGACAAAGAGGTTGTTAGTTTCAAAACATGGCAGTGTGTTTAAAAATCTTTCACTGTGAGTAGATTCTCTGTGTTCAGAGGGTGTCTGCCTCCCTATGGACTGTAAATATGGACACAACATGCACACTTTGAGATGCAACTTGGACACATCATCAGTGATGTAATGTGAGATCATTAGATGCTTTGCACCAAACACCTCACAGCAGACAGGCAGATCAGACCCCAGCTCAGGTCCAAATACCTTATGCAATCCAGGCTATTTGGACATGATATAAATAAAATCTTTCTGCTATTATTATATTATTACCAGATAGTATTTTGAAGCAGTGCCTAGACTGAGTAAATGGGTGTAAAAACAGCTATGCTTCATATGACAGTGAAAATTTGTGTGTGAATCAGAGCTTTATTTGGTAAACAGGTGACTGCTTGAGGTTGTTACACCCACGCTGGTCTTCCAATGTAGCATTTGGAGGATGTAGCCCCTAAATTTAAACACAGGTTTAGACTCTCACCGTCTGTCCTCTAAAGTAACTTGTGCTTATGCAGTACTTTGTGAAGGGCTACTGAGTCACTTTCCCCCCTCTCTTTTTAAGAGCAATCATGCACAAGTCATTGTCACTGAGGCTGCATGGTCACATTTTAATCCAGTGTGTAAATAATCACACAGAGTCTAGAAACATTCTTTACTAGTATGTTTAAGTTTAAAAATTATGCACCGGGATTGATACACCTAAAAGCGAATATTTGGCTTCATATGACATGTCCTCTACAGTCAGGTACCACAGCTTCAACAGCTTCAGCTCTGGGTTGTTGATGGTTTTCCTCAGTTGCACTTCTTGCCTCAGGTCCTTTTATAACATTTTTTATACTATTTCTAAAGAGTTAATGTCAAGGTTCTGATTTGACCACACTAAAATGTTTTGACTTGTGTGCTCAGTCTTGTTGTGTTGTTGCATGACCCACTTTCTCTTTCTCTTGAGATTCACTTCACAGATACGAAACCTGACATTTTCCTGACATGCAGCAATGTGCTTTTTGGAGAGCAGTGACTTTCTGCTTGCAGCCTTGACATGCATACTGTCATTGTTCAGACTTCTCCTGATGGTGGACTAGCAAGTGTGAGAGAGCTCTTTAGCTGCTCAAACATTGTTGAACGTTCTTTTGTGACCTCGCAGTCTGTTACATACCTGGAGAGATCTTTGTCAACCATTCCAGGAAAAAAAAACAACTGCCCATTATCTATACCAGCTTCATCAACGGGGAGCCTGGGTCTATCCCACTGACACAGAGCTAAAAACAGACTACGCCATGGACAGCTCACCAGTTCATCACAGGGCTAATCAGAAATCTCTTTCATGCCATGATACACTTCTATAAATATGTGCTGTGAAGATCAGACAATGATATATGAGTGTTCTTCAAAATAAAGGACACTCACACCTGATTACCACCTCACTGCCTGAAAACATCTGACTCAAATCTTACCTTTGTATTAACTGCTAATCCCATAGAATTGTGTAATTTTGTTTCTCACAAGTTTGTAATTTTGGATCATCTTCCTTATTTTTTTTTTTAAAAAAAGGATAACATGTTTTTCTCATTTGCGTAATTGGGATCTCTTTCTCTACTTTTGTGAATTGTGTGAAAATTAAATAATGTTTTTGGTCATATTTATGAAAAAAAGTTTCTAAAAGATTGACAATCTTTCAAGCATTACTGTATATACATGTATATACCTGATTGGTTGCTGCTCTTTATTGCAGTGATGCAGGCATGTTGCCTCTGGGACACTGTGCAGGCTGCAGGACAGGAAATTCTATAATTTAAAATATTCACAAGTAGCTAGACAGCTATCAATAATATCAATACAACATAATATGAATACGAACAGTATATATGTATGTATTTATGTATTGAGGTAATTATCTTCTTGGTGTATGGATCCACAACCAATCAGGTTCAATCCAGAAGGGATTCCATGATGCACCAAGATGTTGTGGTAGACCTTCTTGTTCATGATACCATCCATGTTAACTAATTTGTCCATGCCGTTTCTACAGATGGAACCCCATACCATAATGGATCATCATATCATCAGAATGTTCTCCAGTTTTTGTGTGGACATTCTTCCAGTCATTTACAGTCCAGTGTATGTGCTCTCTGGCAAATTTGAGGTGTTTTTGGATGTTTGTAGGCCTCAATAATGGCATTTTAGTAGCTATTCTTTCCTTGAAGCCTTGTTCCTTCAGTCATCTGCTTATGGTCATTCTGGAGAGTCTCTCAGATTGTGGTCTAGAAGCATTAATCTCTGCCTGAAGATCAGCAGTGGTCTTACTTCTGTTTCTAGTATTTCAGACCTTGAGGTGTCTGACATCTGCTTCAGTTAGCTTTCATTTTCAGCCTCTTCCTTGGAGCATTTTGGAAGTACCACTCTCTGCAATCAAGTCAAAGGCATATTTAACCACACTGTGAGAACACTTTACATCCTGCCCTACTTGTGTCAAAGACCAACCAGCATCATGAAGTGCTTTAATCCAGACTCTGTCTTTCTCAGTGAGTTCCCTACGCTTCACCATTTTGAACAGGAGTAAGGAATTTCAAACTGAATTCATCTTTTCTTATCCAAATTTGAGCCAGCACACTGGAATTCTCTGAGAAGTCAGAAATTCATCAAGAATAACATATAACCACTAAAATACATTTTTTGTTCAGGAATGTAAGCAAATAACTGTAATTTAGCATCACAATCAAAGAATAATGATATGCTTTACTATTTTTTCAGCTTTTTTGTATAACAGTAAATTTGAAAATTCATAGACAACAACAATAATTCGATTTTAGCATTAAAGATATTGTTTTGATTAAAGAGCTGCACATACTGATGGATAAACAGTTACAGAAACATAAACATATTTTGGTAATAAGCAATACTGGATGGTGGTCTAATAAATTTGTTCAGCATTATATATATTTGCTGCATTGTAAGATAGCTTTCATTATTGTATATTTATCACTCTGGAAATAAATTTACAGAAAAGACAATTTCAACACAGTGAAGTCTACAAAATTACATGATTTTTGGGCAATCTTCAAAATTCAGTTTAAAAAAATCCTTTTGTTCCCTTTTATTTTGAATGAGATTATTGATAAAACATATGCCATATAGTATGTATGGTGAACAACTGGAATTCCTTGCAGGGGAAAAATGCAAATTTGTGCCCAGGTTGATTCCTGTCATACAGACACTTGCTTAAATGAGGCTGAAGACAAACAAAAGCTGCAATTTCACATTAGGATTTTTGTTTTCATTCACAAAATCACAACAAGGAAGTTCTACTGAGCCTCTGCCTTTTATTATAAAATGCACATTTTAAACTACAGTGTAACATTTTATTGTGCGTTGGACTTATTTTTATTTTTTATTTCACTTAATGTTTTTTACAATGTTAATTTTTCTTCACGTTCCTTTGACAAATCATCTTGATGCTTTTTATGTTTTATGTGAAGCACTTCATGCTGAAATGTGCTACACAAATGAACTAGCCATAAATATAGGTCACGGTGCTAAAACTAAAGACAAACTTACCTTAATGACACCATTAAACCGTGGCACAGTGGCCTACATTGGAACATTGATGAGAGAAAGTTTATCAGAGTCAGGTGTTTTTTTGGGACATTGGAGACTCGGTGCTCTCTGGAATGGAATGGAGTAATGGACTTACAGCAAACATGGTGACACTGGAGTGTGTTTATGACCCTTTATGAAGCCATGTGGAAACATCTGAGTGAGTCACACCTGTTTTCAAACTAGATAGTAAAAGGAGCTGCTCTCAACCTCTTAAATCCAGTGTGATAAGATTATTTATGATTATATTTATTTTTATTAATCCCCAACAGTAGCCCTGTTCCTTTACCCAACTATACTGTATACTGATCTAAAATGATGAGGTTATGATTATATAAGTGTTGATCAGATCCTATACCCGAGTGCACGTTCATCAGGCCATGCAAATGTGGTCAATATGTCCCAAAATTTGCAATAATTATCATTTTACACAACAATTTAGCAACTTTTCCGTGTCATTACGTAAGAAATTGGACATTTCTTAACAACAATGTGCACTGTGGAGGTTTAAATGAAGCCGGAACAAAAATACAAAAAACAACTTAGTAAAGGACAGGAAAATTAACATTGGAACAGTAAAATCTGAGATAATCAAAAATAGATGTAATGACAGTGACTAACAAGATGAATATATTTAGATGTGGAGACGATTTTTGAATGTACAGCTCTACTGAGGGTATTATTAAATCCTTGAGGCTATTTGAGCAGTCCTGTATGCTTCCTTCTGGTGTAAGCTGTCATGACATACTTTACTGAGTATGGCATACTAGTAAAGATGAAGGTCATAACCACCAAAGATAGATACAAGAGATGACACCAAAGTTAGAATCTAATAAATATACCACATAGTGCTCTGTGTTTCACGGTTGAGGTGCTAACAGTCAAACTAAGTAAGCCATAACACACGTATAACATGCAAATCATAAGCTTAATAACCTTTCACAAAGAATACTTTTTAATTTGTCAAAAAATTGTTATTTTTACACTACAAATGAAAAAAATAAAATGACCCACAGCATGACTTCTTCGAACCTGCACTGGGGTTGCAGATGAAAATATGGCACAGTTGCATCACACTGATGTTAATGAGTGTTGTCCCAGATAAATGAGTCGTCTCTTTTCAGATTTTCCATTGAACAGATGGACTAAATTGTAAGTTTGTGAACCAGCTACACATACATACGCATGCACACACACACACACACACACACACACACACACACACACACACACACACACACACACACACACACACACACACACACACACACACACACACACACACACACACACACACACACACACACACACACACACACACACACACACACACACACACACACACACCCCTTGAGGCTAGCCTCCTCCTTCAGCAGGACAACACAGCCTGCAGCATCACAAAAAGTGCTCAGGAGGATTACATCTCAAACCAAAGCACTGACCCAACCTACAAACTCACCATCAGATTAAACTAAGCACTAATATTCTTGATGAATTGAGTTGCTAGTCTGAATAGTGCTTTGAAACTGTCATGTAAACATTTTTTGTCCAATTCACACCATCAGTTTTTACAGCAGCCTGCTGTTAAGTGACATTTTTGGTTTTTGGTTCCAAAACAACATTAGATCTAAAGTTTTCAATTGAGTCTTAGAAAAACAGCACGCTGTTGTTAGAAATGACTGCATTTTAATGTCATTAGTGTAGATGTAGATATAGATGTAGCTAAAGATATAAATATTGATTTAGGTGGGTGGTAGAAACATCCATGTGAATATCAGGACTCTAGGTTTCCCAGCAGAACGTTGCATTGTGAAAAGATGAACGATGTTATTCACTTCATCTGTCAGTGGTCATAATGTTGGCTGGTCGGTGTATAGATATAGATATAACTGTAGATATATAGATATAGGTATATTGATATCTCTATCTATCTATCTATCTATCTATCTATCTATCTATATATATATATATATATATATATATATATATATATATGTAGATATATATGCATAAATGTGTGTGTGTATATATACGCAGGGGCTGCACAGTGGCGTAGTGGTTAGCACTTTCGCCTTGCAGCGAGAAGATCCCTGGTTCGCGTCCCGGCTTTCCCGGGATCTTTCTGCATGGAGTTTGCATGTTCTCCCTGTGCATGCGTGGGTTTCTCTCCGGGTACTCCGGCTTCCTCCCACAGTCCAAAAATATGCTGAGGTTAATTGATTATTCTAAATTGCCCGTAGGTGTGAATGTGTGAGTGCTTGTTTGTCTTTGTATGTGGCCCTGCGACAGACTGGCGACCTGTCTAGGGTGTCCCCTGCCTTCGCCCGAGTCAGCTGTGATAGACTCCAGATAGATACAGATATGACATAGGTATAGATATAAATGGATATGATTTGTTAAAGTTGTGATAAATTGCATAAGAAAATCCTGAAGGAGGAAGAGATTATTTTTGGATGTTCCTTCCTTACAGGTCTCGTCAGTCTTCAGATCTCCATCGCTGACATTTTAATTGTATAAAATGTCAAACACAGCTGGAGGACTGTGCAAGTCAGACAAAGTGAAAGACAAATTATTTGATGTAGTACGGACACGAACATTTCTGCTTCCAGGAGAGGATTTCCGATTAGTCATCCACAGAGACAGACGACGACGCCTGGGAAACCTACGATACAAGCAGCTGTCAAGCTTCAGCGTCATGAAGGTCACACGTCCCCAGTCAACTATGTGGGTGAACATTTCTCATCACTCTCCCTTTGTTGCCTACCTTGTTGCATTTGAAAAGGGCTTTGAGTCTTCACTGTAATGTTTGCAATTCTGAATGACATAGCACTAAAAAAAAAAAAAGGTGTGAAAGCTGCAATTACAAATGATTCTGTGTGAGCGCAGTTTCCTTTTTCAAGGTTCATAGTCAAAGACATTTGCTTCTTGTACGTGGTGTTTTTATTCCACATAGGAGGTGATTCACATACTGCATCTTTTCATAACTGCTCACTGCAACTGGAAAAAGAAACTTTACAATTTGTGCTGTTTCACGGTTGTTATTTCAACTGGCAGAGCTGCCAAAAGTAGCAGTTTTACATATCTGGTTGAAGTTAGTAGTTTAAGTAGAATGTGTAGTTTACACATAACAGGGAGACATTAAACTACACATGTTTACGTACGACAAAAACTAAAAGGATCATACGCCATTTCGTCGTTACATCGGAACTTGTTCAGTGGAACTAGTTGGCAAGCAGAGCGGATGAAAATGTCATCACGCAGCGAGCGGAGCGGATGAATACTGTTTTTACAGTAGTTATAAGACGGCTTTGTTTACATTTGCCGCCACACTGGATTATGCTACATTCGTTAATTTCATTATGGCTCCCAAGAATAAGTCAGACTTACTTCTTTGAAGAAAAGGAATGTCACTCCAAATAAGTCTGGAGTCCCCCCTAAAGTGCCATTTTTCTCTTGTCCCATCCCCTGATGACCAAATTGAATCTCGAATAAAACAGTTAAAACAAAATTCAACTGTTTTAACTGGTATTATTTTTTTCGTTGATGTCTCTTGTAATTGTGGTAACGTTTGTGGGGAAAAAAAATTTTTAATCAACATAATGTTTTAAATAATAATTTTCATGCATGGAACGTGTGTCCCACAACATGTTAGCAAAACCTTTTAGCTGGTAGAAGAAGAAAACAGTGAATCACATGATATGCTGGAATTAACATCATCAAACTGTTACAGTGAGTGCAGAGGCTCAAGCGCAGGGAAGAGATTACAAAGATATAGTATTAGAATACTTTTACAACAAGAGATATAACAAAGAACTACAACTAACACCGGATGCTAGAAAATGGAAACAGAAAAACGAACTGAACCACCGTAGGTGGAGTGGGACTAATCCCCCTAGTGAGCTGGTGGACTAATTACACGAATGAGGAACTGAAAAAAAGCGCAAACCCACAATTGGTAACACTAAGGCAGGAATACTAAATAAAACATGAAAATACAAAACTACGAATCCCCAAAATCAAAACTAACAGTAATCCTGAAAGAGTAACCTGAGACAAGATTAAGATTATACACTAGATTACAAATACCATTAACAGAACCGTAGGTAATACTAATTTTAACCAGAGAATATTACAAGATACGAATACCACGAACAGGCTGTAAATACTAATGTTTGGTTAAATAATAAGTCTGGAATTGCTCGGGAAAGGAAACTTAACTGACGGTGACGGGAGCTAAGAGTTCAGAATGTTAGGGGCCAGGCACAGACCAGTCTAAGGTGTTTCCCTTCGGAGGGTTTGGGGTAGTTTGGTGGTGAGGAAGAACCAAAAAGCCAGACAACAAGGGAAGCAGATGATTCGGGTGGCAGAAGCAGGCAGGAATTGCCTCTAAACAAAGAAAACAGGATTACTGAAAGCATAAGAAAAACAAGGCGCAGACTGAACTGTGCAAAGCACTAACTAGTAGTTGTTCACGGTCCCGCATCCAATGCAGAGTGGCGTCTGGTTATATGGAGAAGCAGGAGTAGCTTGATTGCATGACTCCCACCTGCTCACGCTCTGCCAATCACTGATTCCAAACACCTGCTGCCAAGCCTCTGTGCCAGTGCACACCTAAGAGAGAGAGAGAGCAGGGCTGGAGGAGGGGAGAGCACTGCCACTAATCACAGCCTATGGCTGTGGCCATAACACAGTTTTCCTAAAGAATGGGTAGAGCAAAGCTATGTCCTCTCTTCTATTTTTCAGATTTTCATAACTTTGTCAGCCTTCATTGAATGTCTCCCTCTACCTCATGCAGCCCTGTTATGCATATTATCATGATAAGACAAATTATTTTTACTGTTTTCCATCAGTAAGTTTGTCCTCTTAGTCAGTAGTAACAGCTAGCTAAATATCTAGCTTCTACTCCTGAGAAAAAGCTAATATTAGCATGGATTAGCAACCCTGTTACTGTGATTAGAGTAGGGTTTGCAAATAACAAATAAAACATGGAATAAAAATGGTACCATCGATTTGTAAGCTGAGCCAATCAAGCATTTGATAGTTTACTGCCCCTTAGTGATCAATATGTATCTGAAAATTGTAAGAGAAGTTTTTTTTTGTTTGTTTTTTTCAAAAATTTTGAAGCTCAAACGTCCTCCAGTTCTGGAATGACTCAAAACTATTTTAGATGCACTTCGTCAGACTTAATTTTGATGAGCAGTGTTTACTTTGCTCGATGCCAGCACTGTAAGAAAGCAACAAGTTTAACTTGACTCTCAGAGTTCACATTAGACACCTGTCTCACAGCTTCGGGATGCAGTGCTTGTCTAACAGGATCTGAAACCCTCTATGAAAAATCATTTTTAACTTTGTCTTAGAGTCACTTTGCCATTAGAATGATGATGTAAATTGCTTCAGCTGTTAAATAATTTTACGCTTAACACCCTACTATGTGTGTGCATAAAAAGTGAGGAGGAGAGAGACAGGAGGAGAAATAGACTGAGAACATGTGTGTGTAGGCAGTGTTTTGCATGGGTGTGTGTGTGTGTGCGTGTGTGTGTAATTTTATGTAAAACTTGGTCGTCTATTCAGTGAAAAGAATGATCTGTTCTCTGCCAGGCTGCCTCCTCCACACTCTCAGTTCCTTGCAGATCATAGATACTCCTCTTCAGCTTGCCATAAAATACATGTTCTTCGCTCTCTCTTCCTACTATATATTCTCTAATGCTTGTCATATCCCATTTTCCATATGCTTTGGGGTGAAACAAATAAAGGTGAGACTGTAATTCTTGTGTGCCTTGTGTATATGCAATATCACACACAGCATTATGATACATGAGAGATACTGTGGCACAGTTAGGTTGTTCTGATGACTACCACAACATGTTGTGTTACCTTTTTATTGCACATGTGCACATTGTAGAGGCTGTGTTATGTAACATTTTTTCTTTGCACAGATGCATGCTATAGTGGCCCAGAGGACACTTCAAAAGAAAACCTTTTACACTGATCAGGTGAAGACTGTCCTTCGGAGATAAAAAATGGTAGAATTTCATATGCAGCTTTGTGAGCAACTCACTATTTATGTGAGATAGACAGAGTATGTAGCAATGTCTGCAGGTAAAGTCAAGGTCTGTGCTTTAAGAGACCAAAATATAGAGTATTATGCAAAAGTAGTCTGAATTTTAGCTGTATGGATTCTTGCACTATTATACAAAACCATCCCTGAGACATTTGGTCTCAAAGTCATTGTTCAGCATGGCAACGACCCCAGAATGTCTTCAGCAACAAGAAGAACAAAGAGTCCTGCAGCAGATGGGATGGTGCCCACAATACCTTGATCTCAATATCATGGAGCCGGTCTGGGATTACATAAAGAGACAGAAAATCCACAGAACTGTCTTCTATTTACTGCACTTACTTTGATAATTAAAACATGTTTTTAATATTATCTTTGAGAGCATTGTTACTTTACTTTTAGTGGTAATAGGTATTGCATCATGTTCTATATCATTACAGGAGGTCCTTGGTTTACGACGTCCTCGACTTACGTCATTTCGACGTTACGTCGGAACTGATTACGGTCCGGTCCTCGGTTAACGTACACCATTTTGTCGTTGCATTGGAACTTGTTCAGTGGAACTAGTTGGCGAGCAGAGCGGATGAAGATGTCGTCACGCAGCGAGCGGGGCGGATGAATACTGTTTGTACAGTAGTTATACGACAGCTTTCTTTGCATTTGCCGCCACATTGGATTATGCTACATTCGTTAACGTCATTATGGCTCGCAAGCATAAGTCAGACTCTTCTGATGCTTTGAAGAAAAGGAATGTTGCTCCAAGTTTCATACTATATTTTCCTACCGAATTGTGTTTCAGTGTAAGCTAATGACTGTTTTCATTACTGTAGTTGTACAAATATGTAAACTGATCGATATCATGGTGCATGTAATGGCTTTGTTTACATTTTCTCCAAATTGCAACTTACGACGTAAATTCGACTTACGTCACACTGTAGGAATGGAACTCCGACGTAAGTCGAGGACCCCTGTATATTGCACATCCTTCATTGTTCACTATATCAAAACAAGAAAAGCACTCAGAGAGCGCAGTACTTTGTCAAGGCTGCTCAGTCAGTTTATCATTTCCGACGGATGAATCTTTAATAAAAAATTACCCTGTGGTGAACACAAGCATGTGTTATGCATGTGTATATTATGTAACAATACCGAATCGCGTGACCTAAATATGTAGTGGGCGGTGCGAATTGATGGCACTCGGAGACACTCCCACAATTGTTCCTTGTATCATTTCTGACAGATAAGTCCTGATAAGTCCGCAGCGGTGGATTTGTAGTAGGATTGTAATCATGTGATTGTCAGCTGGCAGCTGATGTACTGTTCACTTGCTGTCATAGTTACAGTGACACCGTGCCGCTATCTCGCAATGATACAAAAATCTTTAGCAAGTCTGTGGATCCAGACTATAAGCTGCATCTCTGCCAAAATCTAATCATTTGGTCCTTGTGTCATTTCTAACCTTCCCTGAAAATTTCATCCAAATCCATTTGTCCGTTTTTTGAGTTATGTTGCGAACAGACAGACAGACAGACAGACAGACAGACAAACGTACGCGGATCGTCACATAAATCCACTGCCTTCCTCGGCGGAGTAAAATTTGCCTGTTAACTTTCTAGTTATCTGAAGTTGAAAAAATCTCAAAACTTATTTTGTTTAGTTTTAAAATGGTCAAAATGTAATAATTTATGTAATAATTTCAGTTTTAAAAAAATCATTAAACAATTGTATTAAAGACAAATGTGTTATCTAATCATTCCTAGGTCGTTTTGAGGATTTGTGGCAGATTTTTATTTTCTCCAAAATCCAAACCATAGCCTTCAGCACCCTCAGCTCAGACCTCTACATCCACCCACAGCTCCCCTCCTGCACGACACATTTACGCTTCCATCTCTTCAAACACCACATCACTGAACAGCACTTCTCCACTTCACAGATGTGCTCCGGGTTGTCCTTGGAGATTTCCCTGTGCAAACAAAGCTCTCTCCCCCTTCTTTCTCTCTCTGATTCCACCCCCTCTGCCTCTGCCTCTCCCCATCTCGGCTGCTCTCTCCCCCCACGATTTCACACCAATGAGCATGCCGCATGTAGCTCCCACTCACTGGGATCAGAAACACTAGATATCTTCAGTCCCGAGCTGTCCAATTTCATACGAATACAAACCAGCATTGGCTAGACGGAGGCTGCGTTCTGCCAAAACGCACATTGGGGCTAGGCAGTAATAAAAAAGAAGGGGAGAAAGAGTCCTGCAGCTCTCTCGCACACCGGACTCAAGGTAAAGGATCCATATTAATTTATTGGATGACAGAGTGTTATGTAATTCTGCTGTGGACACTGAGCTACAGGCATTATGCAGGTCTTTGTTATTCTTAATGGTTCCCAGAGATGATTAGTATGTGCAGAATTGAATGGAAGCTTACTGGCAAATCAGGGTAAACACTGTTGATGTAGTGATTTGACGTCTTTGTGGCTAATACTGGAAACAGCAATGCAACAATTACAGGAGAGAAATGCAAGCTTCACATAGCAGTGTTCTTCTGTCAACTGTCATCCAGCTAATTTTATGCTGTTTGTGTACACTGCATGTCCAAATTTCTCCCTAAGTGGTTGCTTATTCACGCATGCTTTCAGTACCATTTCCTGTCAGTATATTGAAAATCAGTTCACACCCTCCCACCTTCCCTCCCTTGATGCTGTTGCTCTGAGGGCTTTTCAGTCCCGTAAATGTCACTCAGCAGAGCTATCAAAGCTGAAGTAGGGCTTTGAAGCCCACACAAGTGCTACCTCAGGATGAGGTGTATCCAAACCCTTCCATAACACTTGTGTTTCAGTGTTGGCCCCTTCTTACCCTTCCACCCATGTCCTTGTCCATGACTAACCATGATACTTAAAGGTTTAATTCACCCAGATTACAAAACTACACTGTGTTCATTTCTGTGGTAAATATGGTAAGTAAGTAGATGGGCACTTTATTGATCCCAAGGGAAATTTAAGAAAACTGCAGCTTTTTAAACGTACAGAATATACAGAAATACGAGCCGTGCACACAAGGGATAGAGAGATATAAAAAAGAAGAATTCTAGAATGTATATACTAAAGCTAAAAACTGTGTAGATGTTATGCACGTAGGAAGAAAAATAAAAATCAAATAAGAACTGTATGAAGTAACATAAATACCAGAGAGGCAGACACATCTGACTGTGTTTACAGCCACAAAACGAATCTACTAGCCCCTATAAAGCTGACCAATGAACACATTATTGTCATAAAGTTTTAGTTATTGAGCTTTAGAGGTGCTGCTATGACTATTTTTTACCTTTAGAAAGGGCTAGGCTAGCTGCAGTAGCTTCATTTATTTACTCTACAAACATGAAACCAACAGCAAGAAAACATCCATCCATCATCTATACACTGCTTAATCCTCATTAAGGTCGTTGGGCGACTGGAGTCTATCCCAGCTGACTTAGGGTGAAGGCAGAGGACACCTGGACAGGTCACCAGTCTATCACAGGACTACTTATAGAGACAAACAATCACACTCACATTCACACCTATGGACTATTTAGACTTACCAATTAACCTCAGCACGTTTTTGGAATGTGGGAGGAAGTCGGAGAACCTGGAGAAAACTCACACATGCACAAGGATAACATGCAAATTCCATGCAGAAAGATCCCAGGCCCAGACCGGGACGCTGCAAGGCGACGGTACTAACCACCGAGTCACTGTGCAGCCCAGCAAGAAAGCAAAAACATCTTGTTTCAAAATGTGCTTTTAAGTCCCTAAACATCTATCTGTAACAATAGAATGTAATTCATGTAGAAAAAAGGAAAATAATTAAAACACACAAAGAGTGAGTGTTTTGCAGATACCTTCAGTGTGCATACGTGGTGTTGCAGGGAGCAGTTTGCACACACATGTAATATGTGTTACCTGGTTATGTGGATAAAGTTTAATCCTGGAGTGCCCTTGTGCACCAGTGGTCTAAGGTGAATATTATGCAATGCACCCACTCAAGCTAGGGACTGTTGTTGCGTGTCATTCTCTCTGATCTCTCCTCATATTTTCCACCTATTTCATCAATTAGTGCTCAGAAAGACAAAAAAAACAATGTCAACTGAAAAAAGCGTAATCCAAGGGGCACTACATCTCCAGCTAAATTTATTTGCTAATGTACTAGTTGTAAATCGATATGATTTGAGTGTTTTCTCTGCCCCCAGGCAAGTACATCACAACAGAGGTAATGCAGTTTTCGTAATCTGCAAAACACGATATCAGCTCCGTTTTCATCATGGGATCTTTTGTTTGGTAGAAAATAGATTCTGTGGAGATCTTTGATATCCAGGTCTGCCGATTAACCAGAGGAACCAGAACACTGACTCTAGGGACACAAGTTCCTATTGATGTTTTTCAAATGTAGTAAATAGTTTTGCCAAAACAAATACTAGTACTACGGGTTAAAACAACAGCACACAAATCCTGTTGGAAAGTGTTTGAGAGATAAAGGATTGTAGGTCTGCTGTCATGGTGCACAGCAGTATTGTCACCACATGCAGCAGTTCAAACAAGTGAGGAAGTGCACCAGTGTAGCTCAGCGGTAAAAGTCAGGGTGCGCTTGTTACAACAACAGTTTAAAATCCCACAGAGGAGAAATGCTTTCAGCAGACACAGTGACAAGCCGCAGAGTGAAGCCCTTTTCTGCAATTCAAAATAAATCCCTGGAACAAACTGATTACATAAATGGCTAAAGGCGGGATGAGCGATAAGAGACATGCACTCAGTCTGTAGCGCTGAGCGGTTAAAGCTGAAAGGAACAAAGCGCTTTAGCACCCTGACCAACAGGCTCAGGTAAAATAAAGAAAATAAAAAATCACTAAAGCTAAACCTGCATCACAGGGTTCTTTACACAAGGTGGTGAGAGTGACTGGTTGCGTGTCCTAATCCAATGCAATATTCACGGTGTTTACAAACATGTTGCAGCCGTTTCACTGTTCTTCAGGCGGCCACAGAAATGACAGATTGTTTTTAACGCTTCCTCCATCTTATCAGAACTCTGTCACTGCTCTGACAGCTTTGCTTCCAGTTCAAAATATCAAAAAGGCTTATTTTTCTTTGCTTCATTGCATCAGTTTGCCGAACTCATTCCAAAATCATAATAATGAGTCGGTAATGAAGCCTAACACTACCCCAAAAGCTAAATTTAGCAAGGCACACACAAAAGCCCATTCAGTCCAGTCACATCTCATCATGTTTGGATTTAGCCTACAGTACATGACAAGCTCTAATTTTATCACCGGGCAAAATGTTCTCCAGAAGCTAATGGAAGTCAGTGGTTTGCCCTTATCATCCTCAACACGCATGTGCTTTAAATAGAGCTGTCCAGCCACTGGCAGGCAGATTTACTTGAGTGTAATCTGACATAGTTGTGAGTCAAACACATGGCCGTAGACTGGAAGCCTCGCTTGCCCTCCCTTTATGCCTGAGATGGGTGACAGCAGTTTGGGTTTCAGGCTGTCACTTTTGAGAACTGTGCCAAGTAAACGCAGAGATGTGCAAAAGAATATTCAGATGCAGAGTATCGGGATGTTAAGAGTTATGCCATATTGTCACAGTTAGTGTGAAAACAGCTGTTCTCCACTGTTTTGTGTTGAAAGAAAGACAGTCGTTTTGTGTCTGATTGTGGTTGATTTTGAGTATTTAGCTGGAAGTTGCAATAATCGTTTTCTGTTTTTAAATAATAAATTAAATGACCGTCACTAAGAAGCCTTATCAACTTCAGGAATCCATAATATGCCTCTAAGCAACTACAAATCTTGATCGCTGCCTTAACTATTTACATTTCTTCTCATTAGTCAACATACTCATCAGCTGGCCAGACAGATGCTTTTGTAACTGACACCACACAGGGCTAGCTCCAGGTTCAGGATAAATCAGCCATGTGACTATCAGTTAAATCAGACGCATGGCTTTTTTAAAAAAAAGGTTTAAAATATAACATTTTTATTGACCTTCCTGGAGCAATAAATGGATGCTGTTTGCAGAAACAGCACATTTGAATGCTGTTGATTAGCTTTCACATTCCTGGTAGGGGAAGTGGACTTTATTTAGTTGTTTTTATCTTTCATATTATAATTTATATTGTTTACACACTACTGTTCAAAAGTTTGTGGTCACCCAGGCAACTTCATGTTTTTCATGAAGACTCGCTTTTATTCATGTGCTAACATAATTGCACAAGGGTTTTCTAATCATCAGTTAGCCTTTCAACACCATTAACTAACACAATGTAGCATTAGAACACAGGAGTGATGGTTGCTGGAAATGTTCCTCTGTACCCCTATGTAGATATTCCATTAAAAATCAGCTGTTTCCAGCTAGAACAGTTATTTACCACATTAGCAATGTCTAGACTGGATTTCTGTTTAATGTTATCTTCACTGGAAAAAACTGCATTTCTTTCAAAAATAAGGACATTTCTAAGTGACCTCAAACTTTTGAACGGTGGTGTACATCTGCTAAGCTTTTACACCTCACTGTACCTGATTGTATTGTAGTATAAAACGGTGCTGGATGCCTTAGTTTCTTTCAGGATTAATAAAGTATATTTTGATTTGATTTGATTTGATTTGATTGATTCATACACACGAGCAATAACAACTGTTAAAGTGAAGACATCTTTTAAATGTCATGTTTACATTCAGTCATTCATATATTAAGACCAGTCAATGATGAATTGATAATCTGTGGCAAGTCCTGTCAGCTGTTATTCTGCAATAGACAAGAGACGTTGTTTTACATCATATGCAGCATGTGACAACAAAAGTGACAACAGCAAAGCGCCTTCCAGCAGGACAGTAACATTAATCAAAATGTCTTTACCTTGGTAGAAAGAGGATACAGTTATCAACATTTGTAGAGCAAATGGGAAATCTTTTTTAGGTTGCCAAACAAGCTGCATTGACTGATAATGTACCATGTCCTTGTAAGGACTGCGGAGTGCATTTGTATTCTTTGGGAGATTAAATTATAAGCTGCTGGTGTTTGTGAAGTGGACACGGATTATGCTGATGCACAATAAATATATTAGAAGCAGGGGAGCTACATTATTCTAAGCACACATGAATGTACCTTTCTGAGGAGACAGTGGATGAAAATAGTATCTGTGCATTATGTGCCGAAAAGCCCCTGGGCAGTTTTATCCCAGGTTGACTCTTGCGGTGAATAATGTGTTCAGGTGTCCTCACAGGAAGTCTCAGAGGACTGAGGAACAGTGAGGTGATGGAACAGGATTCATTGTAAGGAACATGACTCACCGGACAAAGTTTTTAAATCCTTGACTAAAGTGTTTTTTAATCATCTGTGTCTGAGCCTATTGCTTCCGTTTATTTTTAAAAGCAGTTTTTAAAATAAAACTGACTGTTTGGAATATTACGTAACTAATTCTAATTGTCATGGGGGGAAATGTATGGAGAAAAATTTTAAATAAGTCTCTGGAATATTTTGAACACTCACCATTTTTTAATTTGATTTTGTGGCAAATAATGAAAGTGTGTGCAGACTTCTGACTAAACAAAGGCAAAGCAGTATATATATATATATTCTTCTTGATAAAATAATGCCGTGTAGAATTAGATGCACATCTTTAATCCCCCTATTATGCGTGTCAGTACTGCTGCACTGCTCATTATACTGTCCCGTTAATAAAAAAAACAGAAGACAAGTGCAATTCTGCTGATTTTGCTACATCAGCAAGGTTCCCAACAAAGTCAAAACAACTGTGTGTGCAGCTGTTAGTCACAACCAGGATTCTTAATTCATCTCAAGTACCTGTTTTCATCGTGGTCTCTTAGTTTTTATGAGGAAAAAAGTTATCAGAACAGATGCTACAAGCTGCCTGAAAACATTTGCACAATTAAATGAAAAGATGACTCCAATGTCAATAAAAAGAATACAAACAAACAAACATACAATGCAAAAGTAATTATCAAACTTAAATGCAGCTTTGACTCATGTCATCATTTACGGCTGACACAAGGTCTTTAGCATTATTTTTCATCCACTGTGCATTCCCAGGAGCGTTTTCTGAGCTGCCCTTGACTCGGCAGGACTGTTTGCTGCAAACAGCGATGGTCAGGATCCTCTGGCTCTGGGAAAATACACACAGCAAGAACCAAAACGTTTTCCAGTCTACTTCATTTAAAAGATCTGATATCCTGTTATGTAAGGCTTATCATTTTAATAATAATACATTATATTTGCAAGCGCCTTTCTTGACACCCAAAGAAGCTTTACAAGAAAAATAAATACAACTGAACAGATAAAAACTATACATTTTCACTTTTACAAATTTTCTTTCTCACTTTGTGGCTTCTTTTTTTTATTGGGTAGAAGGTAGAAGCCGTGCTGTTTGGGCTGCAGGTGTGTCTGGATCTCCTAGTTGTGGTGCACACACATCTCTAGGTGACAGAAATAAACCCCAAATCAGCCATGACTTCTCCTTCTGTCACTGGTAAAGGCTGCAAACACATCGTAGGCTGACACATACTTCTGTGGGCAATTGGACTTCCGCTGTCAGGGAAGAGCACACTACATAAATACACACCGACAAACACACAAGTGCAAGACCACAGTTGTGCTCTTGTGACTCAAGTCCCAAATCTGACAGTTTGGCGGCCGAGAGGAAGGAGACATGGACGGTTTGCCAAAACTCAACTGCTGTTCATTCACCCATGATCACTTGTCATCTGAATCACAGTGCATCTTAATTAGCCTGCAAACAGCCAAACCGGACTCTGGGAATGAATGGAGAGGAAAATGTAGACAATTAATTTCATTACTTCTTGAAACATTTGGCAGCAATTACAACAAAAATTGAGCGATAGCCAGTGCTTTGGGGATTTAAACAACCACGTCTGCTGCTTGCTTTTGTTGCATTTCAGCTGTGATAATCTTTGGCATTTAATAAGCTAATGCTTTTCTCTTTTGTTTCTTTTACTTTCTCTCTCTTATGAATATAACACAACAGTAGTAGATTTTTAATCTGCTGTAGCATATTCAGAGATACTGTTGGATATTTTTCTGCAAACTGTGTAATTATTTGCCACAGTCAGCATTTAGAAAACACCTCCCGAGGAACTTGATGATTCCCTGTGTATCATTTGTTTGAGCTTTTTTGACCCCTCATTCTCTAAGGAGCAAGAACTCCACACAGCAAGGTTACACAGTGTCATTGAGACAAAGCACCCAACACAGCTCAGTGCTTCTGCACAGATAAGACAAGCAAATTACTCTGCGAGAAAAAGTGGAGGGGGAGCAGAGGCCGACAGTGAGTGAGTGAGTTAATTAACAAGCTCGTGGATTCATTAATTAACGGATGTGTGAGAGACAGTTTCTCTCTGGATGTGTGAGGCTCTGGGGAGGCAGGAGGAGTCCGGTGATACTGGGATGCTTCAAAGGGAAGTCAGAGGGAATGTATTTGACAGAATATTTGTTAAATGACTTCACTGAAACTTAACAGAATAAGCTGACATATTGGGAAATATGCTTATTCAGTGCATTACTTAGATTTAGATGAGAGGATTCATAGTAAAGGTATATCTATTAGTCACAAATTCTGTAAGGTTAAAGCACATATTTCATTGACTTTTTTTTTTTTAAATATTTGAGACAACGGATGGAAATTAGCCTTGTGCTAAATCTGGCGTATTTACAGCAACCTTGTGTAAAGTATTTTGAGATTGTATGTTCATTAATATGCACTGTCCCATCCAAACAAATAAATAAATAAAAACAAATATATTTTCTATTTTATGTTTTTCAGTGCACTGTGGCTTGGTGGTTAGCACTGTTGCCTTGCAACTAGAAGATCCCCGGTTCGCATTCCGGCCTGGGATCTTTCTACATGGAGTTTGCATGTTCTCCCTGTATATGCAATGATTTTCTCCAGGTTCTCCGGCTTCCTCACACAGCCCAAAAACATGCTGAGGTTAATTGGTGAATCTAAATTGTCCGTAGGTGTGAATGTTTGTCTTGGTTTGTATATGTAGTCCTGTGATAGACTGGTGATCTGTCCAGGGTGTCCCCTACCTTCACTCTAAGTCAGCTGGGATAGACTCCAGCCCCCCGCCACCCTAATGAGGATTTTTGAACTTTCCATTAATGGTAGTAAGGAACGAATACTAGTATTATGGCCTGTAACTGTCTGTAACTATAACTGGTAAGTGTCTTTTTTTCTCATGGAATATAAGCTTTGTTTCAGATGCTGGCACAATTGTAGCACACTACAGTGCTATATATAAACAGTATGAGGCATGTTGGGAGATTGGCCTGAAGTAAAAGGGTAAAAACGTATTTGGTTATATTTGGGCACAGCCCAAATGTCTAAAACTTTGACTCGACAAGTTGCTGTTTTTACTTGTGCTCTGTGGGAATGAGAGCAGGGATGTGACCTGTACTTAAGATGCTCTTTTTATAACTTGGGAGATGACCTGTCACACACACGTGCCCTCTGCCTTTAACGTCAACACCAACGTCACTGCAGATATGTGCACCTGAGCATCCGTGCGCACTGACTCATGCCATATAAAGGTCGTCTTTTAACTGACACTGTCCACTTACTGAAACCTGGCAATTGTGTTTCACTATTTCCAAGGAGTAGATTCTGCAGAGCACGTTAATGTCAATTTGATTTGTATAAATCAGTCTCATCCATTCGTTACTGCTTTTGTTTCAAACCCCCTTTGCAGTGTGTCAGATAATACAAACATCTAACGTATAGAACTGCAGAGTCTCTTGTCAGCATCCAGAAATGAGGACATGGAGGCAGAGACATCTCAAAACCTGCATTGCACCAAGTTAGGTAACATCAAACAAGATATTCATACACACACACATAGACACAACTTCCATGATCTAGATTTTAACTTCTTAATCCAACAACCCCACCAGGCATCTCACATTCTCGAGGTCTGGCGGATGTTGTCCGTACTTTGAGATTCATGATGCGTACTGGTGTATATCTGAGACTTTAGAGTGCTGTTGCTGTTTTTAGCCTCTTTCCTCCAGGAGTCGGCCTTGCTGCATGGCTGAATAGAACATGCACTGCTTCCTCCTGACTACATGGATTTGTCAGAGATTTTTATAAATAGCTCAGCAACAGCACGTGTCTGCAGCATACTGCAGACAAAGAATATAGCTCACAGCAGCCACGGAGACAGAGATTTGTCAAAATAGAGGAGGAGAGACGAGCAGAGAAGACATGATAGCAGCAGGGAAAGATCTATTGTCATGGTATTGACAGATTAGCATGCATTAAACAGACCTATCAATATGACCATGTCTCTTCTCACTGACTTCACGTGACGACTTTCACCTGATGAAATGTGGCCATTAAAGTGTGTTAAAGGCTGGTTTCCATTTCCAGAGTGGCAGAATTTCATATTTAAATTTCCATGTATCATTGTCGAATAAGAAGTCATGACCAGATGTGTTTGCTTTGCATTCAAATGCAATCTGCACAATCTAGTTTTTACTCATTATCACTCATGGAAGGGGATGCCGACACAAAGGCACTGTTTTGTAGGAAAAGCAGCTTAAAGAGCATAGCCTTATCATTTGACAATGACAAGGATAAGACCATGCAAGCTCAGATTATTCTTCACTGGTGCAGTTTTCAGTACCAAAGCAATTCTTTCAGCTTTACATGTGGCATTAAGACAAGATATACCAAAACATACACTACCGTTCAAAAGTTTGGGGTCAATTAGAAATGTCCTTGTTTTTGAAAGAAAAGCAGTTTTTTCCAATGAAGATAACATTAAATTAATCACAAAAACAGTCTAGACATTGTTAATGTGATAAATGACTATTCTAGCTGGAAACGGCTGATTTTTAATGGAATATCTACATAGAGGTACAGAGGAACATTTCCAGCAACCATCACTCCTGTGTTCTAATGCTACATTGTGTTAGCTAATGGTGTTGAAAGACTGATTGATGATTAGAAAACCCTTGTGCAATTATGTTAGCACATGAATAAATGTGTGAGTTTTCATGGAAAACATGAAATTGTCTGGGTGACCCCAAACTTTTGAATGGTAGTGTACATATAAATTTAAGGCAATATGATATATTTTACCACAAAAAGACAAGATCTGAACTAAATAAAGCACATCAGACAAAGGAACAGAAATGCCCATGCAGTTACAGTGCAGTACAAGATATGAAGAGTCATGGATAGTGAGTCGGTCTGTCCATCCATTACTTCAATACAGACCAAGATATCTCTGATTTTACAAGCTAGTAGGCCATTAAATGTGGTACAGATATTCATGGTCCTCAGAGAACAGCTCATATATTATAGAAGATTCATTTCTGGAGCTTCTATTCAGTCGTTCTCAGAAGATGTGAAATTATATGTGGTTGGTTGTGATCCACTGAGGGTGATTGTGTGATACCATTAGAAGCTCTTGAACAGCTAAATGTGGCAACACTTAGCAAGCCTCCACAATTAAAAGCTCATTTTCCATCTAGGTTCTCTCCAATCTCTATAATGAAACTGCTGAAATGTGACTAAAATTGGTGATTTGATGACCTTTAACCAACAGGTAAAGAGTCTCTAAGAATAATATGTTCAGTGTCAGAGTTATTGTTGGTGGTGCTGCCATCATTGTATCAAAAAGTCATCCCAACAACACTCTTTTAAAACCTTCTTGACAACCAATGTAAAGCTCAACAGCCCTCACCAGTGAACTCCGCTTAACTCAAACTCTTAAAATGTGCCACACTCAAAATAGCCCTGCCTATTGTGTTCGCAAGCCTCTCTGAAAATAACTATTCATTAGCAAAAGTAGTGCATCTTCAGATTATGACTCACACGACACGCAAGCTACTCTTCCAGTCCAGTGCATCGGTTTTATCCATAACATCCCACACATAACCTGGGTGTTTCTGGGGCAGGCTGCGTCACATCTACAGCGCATCTAAAAGAAGCTGCAAAGACCTCCAGTGCTTTCAGATTTATTTTTGTTGGGGCAAGAAAAGCTTTTGAAAAAGCGCATAAAACATTAACTCATCACCAAAACCCAAACACAGTGCAGGTGCAGGAGTGATTTATGGTGCTATGAACTGATGTTCTTCTCTGTGGAGATCTATTTAATTCACTGACTTAGCTCTCACACTTGATGACAAAGCAAACTGCAAAACAATTTACATTAAAAGGCAATACCAGAAAGCTTATACATTAGTGCAACCCAAAAACAGATGATAAATAAAACCCTGTCAGAGGTGGATAGAGGACACAAAGTGGAAATTTAAAGAACTTTGGATTCATGAACTTGATGAAATCTATTATTTCCAGCCAGTGGTTTTCTGTTTGCTAATGAACAGTACATTTTATGCTTGGCTCCCAATTCAAGGTTCAAACATTAATAAAAAAAAAAAAACAATTCACTGCTCTGCTGCGCTATCATCCCAGACAATGCAATGTCAAACAGGAATACTTTTGAAGCAGCTGTTGTTTAAGGTGAATGGACAAATGCAATGCTTACAAGGAGACACATACAAATTGCTTTAGTCATTCTCAAGCTTGTCCTCACCCATTAGAACCCTCTGGAGACTTTTATGTAACAGAGTTGTCACGAAAGCCAACGAGGCATCAAGTAAAGGTAGCACTGCAACAAAATAAGCTGACATTGTAGGGTTTCCTCTTATTAGAGTAAAGAAATTATGAGATTAGCGTAGATGAAAACATTGATACCACACTAACATCAATACGGTAAATATGAAGCTGTAGCCAGTTAACTTAGATTTCTGTGTGGATGAGGCCAAAGAGACGTAGTTGTTCAGTAAACAGTAGTGTTGGCATGTAGATTTGTTGTCTTTGTTCAAAACATGGCAGCTTCCTGTTTCCAGTTTTTATGCTAAGCTACATTAACTGGCTGCTCTATGATGCTTTACGATGAATATTGTATATTGCTTGTACATTACTGTTCAAAAGTTTGGTGTCACCCAGACTTTTATTCATGTGCTAACATAATTGCACAAGGGTTTTCTAATCATCAATTAGTCTTTCAACACCATTAGCTAACACAATGTAGCATTAGAACACAGGAGTGATGGTTGCTGGAAATGTTCCTCTGTACCTCTATGGAGATATTCCATTAAAAATCAGCTGTTTCCAGCTAGAATAGTCATTTACCACATTAACAATGTCTAGACTGGATTTCTGATTCATTTAATGTTATCTTTATTGAAAAAAAAATGATTTTCTTTCAAAAATAATGACATTTCTAAGTGACTCCAAACTTTTGAACGGTAGCGTATATGTTAAGGTCTCTCATTGATGAAACAGCATGAATTTATGGTCTCCACTTTTTTTTCCTGCAAAATAGACCTACTTTTAAAGAAATGTTTGGCATTTGATTTAGCGTCTTTATAACCAGGCCCCATCTGGAGTGGCCCATGTGTCCCGGAGGCAGAACACTGACAAATTGTATATGACAGCAGCAGTGTCCAAATGAGACGGGACAGACAGTGACAAGAGATGGCGATATGGTTTGCTTCAGCACGTTCAAATCTCCATTTGAGAGAAGTAGTTTTTTGTTTTTTTTTAAATCACATTGAAATCACAATGGTTCTTTAAAACGGTCTTTATGCAATAATAGGCAATTTATGCAACAGACTATATAAATAAACATGAAACAATCTGTTTATTCTAACAAATAAATTAACCCAGCTAGTATATTTTTATTGCTCTGTGTATTCGTTTTGATCTCATCTAGCTGCTGAAATGCCCTAGTACAATTATCAGTATGCTGTTACATAAAGTACATACAGAAATACAGAAATAAAATGACGTTGTACAATTAGAATGCCTCTTGGATAATGCTGGTAAAAGGCGAAAAATCATTGCTGCATTCATTTGTAGTTTTCCTTCGGGAACTCAATCAGGTAATATGGTGTTGGAGGTTTTCGAATCTGCATAATACAGTCAAACAAAAAGACTGTGGTATCAGGGATGTTTGAAGCTCCATGCTGAATGAGTCCTACTGAATCAGTGTTTTGCATATGGAGTTACATCTGCTGTCCAGATTCATTCCTATCTTGTCCAGTCAGCTGGCCTTATCCCTCTGTATCTTTTTGATCAGTTTATTTAGCAGGTCTCCCATCAACATTTAAGAACTTATACATAGTCTAAACATCTAAACAAACAGCAGCCAAAACATACGATTATCCACCTTAGCAACAGCTATAATTTGACGGCAGTATTCTTGATGGTGCTGAGCTTACAGTGAAAATGCATTTTAGTTGTGCTGAAGTGTCTCCAGTTACAGCCACCGTCAGTCCTAAACAACAGTTTGCTGCTGATGGTCCCAACTCTGTTAAAGCAGTTTGAGTTGTACTTCTATACTTTTTGCAGCAAATTCTTTTTTTCACACTGATCCCAGTTTTGTTTCCTTTGGGGGTGGAAAACAACAGCTATTTGTGCTGCCTGTGAACATGGAAGGTACATTTCCTTTGTGAAAATATGTGCTTTTTTTCTGCAGGATTTGCACCATGAAGACCAGACTAGGCTGCCTGTCCAACAAATCTGACTCCTACAATGACTTCTCTGAGTTCCTGCCTCCCGCGCATGAAACCACAGCCAGGTGTCTGAAGTGAGTCTGCCAGAAAACAAAGAAAAATCCTGTAACATCCTGCCTAGGCTATTTGGGACTAAACTTTGGGACTCAACCTTCTGTTGTGTGAAAAAAACTTACTAGACACCATACTGGCTACATGTTTCAAATTTCATTTAAAAATTTTTGTAGGGGGAATTGTTTCCTTTGAAATATTCTTTAGGTTTCACTTGAATTTTGAGTGGAATTTATTGCACTTGTGTCAGTCTGCACACCAACAATATACACAACCAGTCAAAAGTTTGGACACACCTTCCCATTCAATACTTTTTATTTATTTGTATTATTTTCCATATTGTAGATTAATACTGAAGATTAACACTTTTTCCATATGTGTTCTTTTCTAGTTTTCATGTCATCAGTATTAATCTACAATGTATAAAATAATTAAATAAAAACCACTGAATGAAAAGGTGTCACATTTGGTCATCTTGAGACTCATAAGATTGAAAATCCTTCTTCATTTCCCAATCAGTCGATTCACTTCTATGCCAAGTTACCCAGTAGGGTGCATTAATCGTATCATGCACGCTTCTTGTGAAACTTGTGTCAATGGTTTTACATGTTTAAAATACAGTTATTTAGCTTTCACGCTCATAAAAATGTTTTTAACATATAGCCTGATGATCCACATACTATCTACCAAGATGAAGGAGTGAAATAATCTTAATGCATTCTTTTAATCTCCAAGATGGTGCAGGATCCCACCGTGTTTTCAATACTTCGTCAACAGCATTAAAATGTGAACATAGGTCATCTATTCTTCCTCTCCTCCCTCCTGTCAACATTCTGTAAAGGCAACCAGATATTTTAAGTATTTTACAGCCCTGGAAGGAACAACCACTGTGATCAGAAGATACATTATACATTAAACTCGACTGTCTTTCAATAATACATAAACTTCCTTCCTGTGTTAAATATGTATGAAACACAGTGGTTGGTTATCATCTGACTCAAGCAGCTCCCTTTTTTTTTATCTCTCTCCATCAGACTATCAACGGATGAAGTTGTTCGATGGTCTGAATCATTTGATCAGCTCATCTCTCACAAATGTAAGTGAACATTTAGATTTTTGGATTTTTCAGGGGGAATAGTTCATATTCCACAAGGCTGCCAGCGTCAACAAAACAATCTTTTGCTGTCTCTACAATAGTTTCTATTTTTCACTCAGTACAAATGAAGCCTATTGTCCTTCCTTCCAAGCCCAACTTATGTAAGAGTCTCATTTCTGTGTTGTGAGGACTCATTACCACATAATGAGGTGTGTACTTTTCTTTGACCTTCCTCTCAGACCAAACAGACTCTGGCAGAGATTCACTCACACACATCAACAGGTCATGTGTTTATTTTCTATCTGCTAACAAGCTATGTGATGTAGCGTCCGTGACATCAAATTTACTGAACCGACAAATTAAAGAGCACATCGGCCTTGTTGGACTCAAATCAATTAAAATCTGATTTTCCAGCCAGGCCAATCCCATTTTACCTTTAAGATGCACGTGTTTTGCTGAGCCTCAAAGAGGCAAATAATAAAAATGGAATATACGGAAAACTGCACATTGTACTGTCAGATTAATTGTGCTTTTAGATTAATAAACTGATTACTAAAGTGTAAGAAGTGAAAGTTCATGTCATACTGACACATATCCAAGATGCCTGTACAAAGTGAGAAATAATGGGTCAACGCAATGCCCATGGAGTATGTTACAGGTTAGGTCGCACCAGCCTGACTGCTTCTTTTGAACACTGACATACATTTTCAGTCCAATAGAAAAGAGTATAACCAGCTCAAAACAATTCTAGATGGATCAACCCAATTTCTAGACTCTCATGATAACAATAAATCAAGATTATAATTGTTGCATCTTAAGATCAGACTAAAATGATCTAAGTGTGGTACAACTTCCAAAAAATTATATGCACATATAAAGAACAGTTTGCAATATTCAAGTTCCTGACAAATACAAAGGGAACCAGAAAAGCACTCAGAGAGTGCAGTACTCCACCAAGGCTGTTCATTCCTCCATATGGCATTGTCAGAAATGCAGCATGGTTGGTTTTTTTTAGAAGTGGAGCATTTATTCATGAGTTATTGATGATCAGAAATCACAGCAACATAGAATGTGTCCATTTAATATAGATGTATCCACAAACAACATGATCTTGTGCTAAGCACAGGCGTGTGTTATGCATGTGTACGTTACGTATGGATATCGAATCACGTGACCTAAATATGTAGCGGGCAGCGGGAATTGATGGGACTCAGAAACACCCCCACAATTTCATCAATTGTTCCTTGTACCATTTCTGATGGATAAGTCCTGATAAGTCCGTAACGGTGGATTTGTAGTAGGATCACAATCATGTGATCATCAGCAGGCAGCTGATGTAGTGTTCATGTCACGGGGAGGTGGTGAACCCAGGCAGAGAACACACAGACTCACGGCAGGATCAGGCAGAAATTAATTTTATTTTGCTACAAATTAGGTATGCCAACAGAACTAAGGGGGAGTGAGTGACTGAAACTAAGGACTAAATCAACATGAAACTAAAGCCAGGAAAAACTCTAACTAAGGAACTCACTACGGACTGGAAGGCGGGCAGACAGGCTACCGGAGACCGGCAGTCCAGGTTTGTTCTCCACTGGGGTGGGCGAGCGGCAGAGAGTGGTTATGGCAGTCCTGGAGATCCAGAGGCTGGGGCAGCGAGGACGGGCTGAGGCAGGCAGGGACGAGACACCTCCTCCTCCAGAGGTGAACGCTGGTTCAGAGTTTGGTGGTGGACAGGAGTGACCGAGGAGCCCAGGCAGCGTGACCAGCAGAGATGCTTGGAGCTGAAGCAACTATCTGGCAGGGTGTTGAGTGTGGAGCTGGCTTTTATGGAGGGAGATGGAGAACAGGTGTGCTGCATCACAGCTGCCCAGAGTTCTGATGACGGTGATGGGTTATTGCAGGCAGCTGCCGCAGGGAGTGAGTGGAGACCAGGTGAGGAGGAGGAGGTGATCAGGAGGGAGTTGAGGCAGGGACTGAGGAGGGAGCCTTGACAGTTCACTTGTCATAGTTAGAGTGACGCTGTGACTATCTTGCAATGATACATAAATCTTTAACAAATCCGTGGATGCAGACTATAAGCTGCATCACTGCCAAAATCGAATCATTTGGTCCTTGTGTCATTTCTGACCTTCTCTGCAAATCTCATATAAATCTGTTTGTTCGTTCCAGAGTAATGTTGCTAACAGACAGACAAACACACAGACAGACAAACCAATGCTGATTGTGGCATAACTCCACCACGTTCCTTGGTGGAGTAATTAATGTCTATCATTAATTAATCTGCTGTTGTTTCCTCATATAATTCGCATAGTTATTTTGATTTTGAAATGTCACATTAGACAAGCAGGAACTAGTGATCCCTTGCTGAATGATGAATGTGTTAAACCATAAATACACTCTGAGAATTTTTGTATGATCAGAACCAGTGCAGTGCCTGTTTATTATATGCCTGTTCAGAACACCACAGTTGCCACATTGTGAGATACTCTGTGGTGTACAGTTTGTCAGCCCACAGGGGCCCCTAACAGCCTGAGGGCCCCATGCAGTTGTCCTTAATGCCTGTTCCCATGCTGTGATGACAGTTGTGAAAGCAAAGCAGAAAGCAACTTTTAGGCAAAATATTAGACCCGTCATCCAAACAACTTCAACGTCTGCCAAGTGTGAAGCAGAGCAGGCCTTTGCTGACAAAAGTGAGAACATCACATATACAGATACATATTTTGATGATATACCTGGTAATCCAGCTGCTGTCTTGACTGGTTTGTTTTAAAATTCACTCATTTCCAAATAAAATATTCTACTAAAAACTGCACTGGAGTTTAGTTACACCCATGTTGAATGTGAAGTCAAAATCCATGTACATTATTTTGTGATTAAATTTTCATGATTTGTGGTCTGTGTAGACTTTGAATGTTTTTTATCTGTTTCTAATTTAGACATACTGAAAGTGTTTCACTCTGTGCTTCCAAGACTAGTTTCACACAGGTCTTGTCCAAATGATTACTTCCATCATGTCAAACACTGTGCTAACTAATGGGTTTGAGATATCCAGCCTCACATGAAAGAAAGCTGCTTCCTCAACATTCTGTTTTGTTCAGACTGAGGTTGTGACATAACACATTGGTTTGACATATAAAAACTATAAAGGTAATAATGCCCAGGGAAAACATGGTTTGTTACAGAGCCAGGAATAGAGCCTTCCGTCGGAGGAGATAGCGTGACACACCTGTGTATCCTGTTTCAATTGACCAAGCATTAGAGAGGTGCACAACAACATGTACATGAACACTCACAGAGACACATACATAACACAAGTAATGTCAAAGCAATAGAGACACAGTACTGAATGTTCCCTTGGTAGGTTATTGCATTCACACCAGCCTTAATTTGATTTTAAAGGAGGAATAGTGTGTTACACCTGAATCCATTCTTGTGTAGTTCTTATGTGTGTAAAGCTGTGTGTTTTTTTCTGGGGTCTTGACCTGCACACACTGTCTGCTCTTAAATACCTTGTTAGTACAAGAACTCTCTGTGAAGTTGACAATCAACAGTGCTGTGCTTTTTAAGCTTATTGCGTCAGGGTTAGAGTTAGTTCACATCGTAGCTGAGGCTCCAGAGTAACATGCAACCAACTTTGAATGTGAGCATTTCTAGATGAGCATATGGGTAATCTTTTTTAGCTTGTCAAAAATGTGCTTTTTAAATAACAGCATGGCTGGTTCCAAAGTGCCACATGATCTCTCCTGAGTCTCCAGTGATTTCTGTTGCCCCAGCTGCCCTGCATTGTCTCTGTTACTCCCAGCTGCTCCTAATTGTTCTGATGTATTTAAGCTGGAGTCTCTGGGTGATCTCCCGTCAGTTCATTAAGTTGCAGAAAGGCTATTTGAGTTTGTCAGCTAAAGTTTTTATCCTACTCTCAGTTCTTGCCTTAAGTCAGCCTTCACTTTTTTTAATGCCTCATTTTTCTCCTGCTGTGAACAGCACATGCCCATCAAGCCATCGATCTTTAACAACCTTTTCTTTTTAAATGAAACAGGCTTAATACTTTAACAGTATTTGTCCTGCACTTGCTGGTGGCTCTGAATTGGTACATCCTGTCAAATAATCCAACAGGTTTTTAAAACGTTCAATAAACCAAAGAAATTACCCTATTACTGTGATAAACTAGTACTGAACTTGGCTCGTAACAATCATGGCACCTTTAAAATGCAATTGTCTGCCTTTCCTGTACAAATTCGAATTCTGTTAGAGATGCAAACTCTTTTTATTGAAGAACTAGGCAGATGATTTTACTCTTTATAGGTCCACTATTGTTGATATTACATTAAAGACATGAATGCTTTTCCCGTGTGTTAGGACAAATTACAGTAGACCGGTATGTGCCCTGTGTCAATGTAAACCTGCATGTTTTTGCTGTATACTCATGAGAATATATGTTCCAGTGTGAGTAATGAACCAACCCCTCTGCTTGGCCAAGCTTTGTTAGATAAACAGCAGAAATGAGGAGGTTAGAAAACAGCATGTCAACATGACACAAGGCCACAGAAAAACATGCTCTTCCTCTGTAAACCTCAACAGAGAGTATATTAATTGATCACTTATCTTGATGAATGAAGACAAAAAAGAGAGATCTCTTTGTGGGAGCATTTTGTTCTGACTTGTTTGTGTTCTAATCATGAGACCATTTCCTGCTTTCCCGTACAAGGCTGTGTACATCCTGGAAAAATATCAACATAGCATGAGGGGTTTTTATCATGTATCATATGACCAAGCTACTCTATGTTTAAATAAGGAATAAGAAAAACATCCATTTAAAAGGGAGTTGTCAGCTGCAGTACAGGAAGCTATGCTGCAGTTCTTTTCTGTCTTTTTTACCTCCTCCTTTTATTCTCTGATTCATCTGTTCTTTCCAGATGGATTGCCTGCATTTCGAACATTTCTCAAGACAGAGTTCAGTGACGAGAATATCGAGTTCTGGATGGCCTGCGAAGAGTACAAAAAACTCAAGAGTTCAACCAAGCTTGTGTCAAAAGCCAACAAGATCTTTAAGGAGTTCATCGATGTTCAGGCACCAAGAGAGGTGTGTTTTAGTGTAACTGGTCTTAATGCATTCAATAGATGACTTTAGATATGAAGACATCAATACAGACACTAACTGTTCAAAAGTTTGGGGTCACGTAGAAATGTCCTTATTTTTTGAAAGAAAAGCATTTTTTTCAATAAAGATAACACTAAATCAATCATAAATACAATCTAGACATTGTTAATGTGGTAAATTCCAGCTGGAAACAGCTGATTTTTAATGGAATATCTACATAGGGGTACAGAGGAACATTTCCAGCAACCATCACTCCTGTGTTCTAATGTTACATTGTGTTAGCTAATGGTGTTGAAAGACTAATTGATGATTAGAAAACCCTTATGCAATTATGTTAGCACATGAACAAAAGTGTGACTTTTCATGGAAAATGTGAAATTGTCTGGGTGACCCCAAACTTTTGAAAGGTAGAGCATATTTTGAATAATAACTAATATGTTTTTTGCATTGTTTTGTTCTCTGTTTGACTCTACTCAATAAATATTGTCCAGTCACTTCTACCGCTCACATAAAGAAAAAGAACATTTATCTCAGTACTAAGCAAATTCTCATAAGCATTTTCCAACATCACTATGGTAAAGGCTTAGTTAAATCTATGTAGGCTACAAAACCTTCTTTGTTGGATGGCCCAACAGCTAAGTGGTTAAGGGACATATCATATCAGCCCTAAATACACACATGGCATTGAAATGCATCCCCACATGCAATTCACTAATTGTGATTGGATCTTTCTTTCAGCTCTATATGCAAATAAATGCATACATCATTTCCATTTGCAAAAACCAAACGTATCACTTTAAACCAGTCACTCAGGTATTTCCCGTGACTAGTCTGTGAAGAAGACTCCTCTTTGTAATGTGACTTCATGGGCTTTTCTAAATTCTAAGACGTTGTGAACAAAGCCAGCTTACATGATTTGAGAATGATTATGTACTTACGCAGAGGACATCAGTTGAGTAGTTACAATGCAGATCATCTTTGAATGTCACCGGATTAGATTAGATCATCCAAGACACATATCGATGCTGGATGTGAACAGGAACCAACTCTACTTCTGTCTTGTTAAACTGCTCCATAAGCCCTACTTGACTGACTTTAGAAGTACTTTCTACAACATGGTGAAGACTTCACTGATTGTTAACAGAATACAAAACATTTTCAAGTCACTTGCTTTGGCTCATTCTGACCTGGTCCCCAAAACATCATCACTAATTCCACCCATTGTCCTGCGCAGACAAGCCCTAATGCAAAAAAGCTATTATAGTTCCTGGACAGGAGAAATAAAAACACAGTTTATTTTAACAAATGGAAAATTCTGCAGCTTTTCTTAAGCTCCATCAAACTTTTACTTACCCTGAACAAACTATCAGACTCAAGACACATTGGCATTCCAACTTGATTTTACTTTTCAGTTTCAGTTTCAGTGTGACTATAACTTTTAAAAAGATGTGTTCGGTCTTCATCCTAACAGATAAACCTTGACTACCGCACCAGGGAAAGGACCAAGGAGAGCCTGGCGGATCCCACTCCAAACAGCCTCAACGAGGCCCAAGCAAAAATCTACAGCCTCATGGAGAAAGACTCCTACCCACGATTTCTCAGGTCCAAGATGTACCAGGATATAGTCAACAGGGCTCATGCGCAAGGCCAACGGAGGTCTGTTTAACAAAATTTGAAGACCACAGTGGACATGATACTGGACCTACACTGTAGATCATTTGTTAACCCTCTGACATCATCTCTTAATACTGTGAATCTGCAAAGATGGGGTGACATGCTTGACTGTTTCCTTTGTCTATACCAGCTCCATGCATGCAATCCCTGTAGATAATATGTGTCTCTGTGGACTGCACTGGACAGAGAGGAGATTGGTGTCGATAAGCTAAGTGTTTTACCTCTGCTCAGTGCTGGGCGATATGTCTGAAAATAGTATCACAATAAAATGATATCGTGCAATAATGATATTTATCACAATACATATTAAATAATCTGTTATCTCTGTTATTTATTTAAAGTTAGTCATGCACATCAGTCATATAGCATGATTAAAGATGGGACCATTGGATGACATGTAACATAAAGTTACATAAAATACTACAACCATCTGATCTTGCAAAAAAATTTTCTGAGTTGAGACCTACAACTGCCCAAAAATGACTTTAATGACCATAAACACCAAAATAATCCAAAAAGCAAAGTGACTGTAACTTGATTTTCAGATTATAAAGAAACTCTAAAATTTTTGTTTAAGACGAATACTCTGAGATAAAACACAGTGCGTAAAAACTGAGGACAGATGAATGTCTACAGATGTCCTAAAATTATGCATATTTCTAAAGGAAAATGCATTGTTTATCTGGTTGAGATCCATTTTCATAATGCTAACCATTTATCATAACCATTATTGCTGTCTTTATTAAAAGATATAAATGGCATATTTTCCGACCAATATGTCCTCCAACCTGAACGACCATCATTTTTACTCCCTGCCCTAATAAATATGAACTATAGGAGCAGCAGTAAATATAGCACAGATATTTGACACCTCCTGTTATGTGTAGGCACAAAGCACACCTTGGGTTTAGAGGAAAATCTGGAGTTAAAATGGAGGACCTTTGCATTATGGTTGGAGTAAAAAAAAAACATAGTCAGGTTATGGAAGTATCAGGGTTATTGGTTCAAAATGCACATGTTTTCTCAAAAGTTTTGTGGACCCATCCATCCACCCCAACCTTCACCCCATTTGGACTCTGTGATTCAGCATCACTTTGCTTCTTCCTTTCGCTCACATCACAAGACTTTGACAACTAGAGGGTGCTTGCACAATGAAGCATGCAGTAGATATGGGTCATAACAAGCTGTTTGTACAAACGATCTGTTGAGGCAGGTTTTTTCTCTTTGTTTTTCTTGGGAGGAAAGTCTTATTACAGCAGATGGTTGATGCTTTTTGGGTCAGACTGTAAATGTGAAATAGCATCAAACCAGTGACTTGGAAGAATACTTTTGCCAACATTTTCACTGTCTTTCGTTGAACCAGCTTTTCCTCTTCACTGCAATGTTTATGTATTTACAATAGAAGGTGGCTGACATCCTCTGTATACTTTGCCTCCCCTGTAGAAGTCCAGCACACTTTACCTGACTGGATTTACTCAAGACTCTGTAATGGAGATCTCTTATATTTCATCACTGAGAAAAGTATAACGAGAAAACCATCATTATCACGTGACTCTCCAGCTCTGCCACCACTCATCCTACTTTCTTTGTAAAATAGACACTGTTGTATGCAGAGATTAGACCTGTTGTGGTAGTTTGTGTTTACATCGAACAACAAAGTGAGTGACCACTTAATATCTGAAACTGTGCCAAAATAAGAAGTTGCACTTATATATTGATATTGCATAATCCTGTGTATTGTAAACTCTTGCAGGTATTCTATGTGATATTAAATGTTGACTATAACACAGGGTTGGGTTTGTTTTTGCTTTCAGTTCAAGAAGTGGAGATTTGCTGTCACTTCTATTCAACTTGTTGCACATGGTTAATTCAGTGCATCCTTTTGGACCAATCATTCATAGATAATATTCTGTTTAATTAGGCCTCATTTAAGCCATGTTACTGAACTAAATCATAAATTTAACTGTTTTGTTTGGACTCCTTATGAACATTGGTCTTAAAAAAGTTTGATGCAATGACTCATTATCTGCATTTGCGAAGTTCAGAAGTGCTACTTTAAAAGGGATTGAAATGGCAAACTAAAATAGAAATTGCATAACTCATTTGCTAAAATATGGAATATAATCAGCAGTCAGCACTTCATTAAACTGAATATGAAACACAGGTGCCCCAGTGCTGTTTGCAGTGCATTAATAGAGTCAGCCCAACCCTCACAGGATCTGTTGAAAATGTGTTGTGCAAATTTCCTAAAACTATTTTCAGCATGATGCAATACTCAGAATAACTATATAGATATTCTTTGACTTGTACAGTATGTTATGAAAATGACTGCAAAAAACAACTTAATCTATGTGCTCCCTTAGCATTTGCACTCCTTTAAATGAACTGACTGAAAACTTTCCTGCACATTTAAAGGGTGACAAATACTTCCTGTAGTGCATGTGTACCATATAGACCAACCTGTTGGACATGCAACAATATGAACATATTGCCATAAATGGTATGTTACTGTTTTCCTTATGAATGTAGCCTCTCCTCTATATTTTGCAATTAAATATAAATATGCATCTCTATTTTTGTGGAGTGTGTGACTTCTTTTTCATAATACCAAAAGGGTATTAGAGCTACGAAAATGCATTCATCCTCTGACCAGACGGATGGACTGACCCAGTTTGTAATGACATTTTATAACTACAATGAAATACGACCAGGAAAAAAAAGCATTCGATAAAACGAAAACCTGCTTGTCAGTCTGAGTGGTTCATCACTCTATTTCAAAATGCCTTTTTGGAGAAGAGATTTAGTATTGCAGCGGCTGTTTCTATTTGCCATTCTGAGAATACAATAACTGTGACTGGTGAGCGCAAAATTAGTTAATTGCCTCATGACATGCAAAAACTTTACATATTTCCTGCACCTAAGTCAGATGTTTCAGATGATTTATCAGTGATGACTCGCATTTACTGTTAGAAACAAAACTAAAAACAGCACAATCATCAAACATTGTACTATTGTGACTGTTTTGATTTTAACAGCCCTAGCTTTCTTAGTATTTAGAGCACTGTTTGGATGGAGTTGCCCACTGGACCATTACATATCCATTAACTTACCCGTTGCTGTCAATGTGTTAGTCACTCAGGGAATGAAGAACAGCGTGAATGTGGGACAGCACTCTGCTGGCCAGACACAACACACACCTATCTGGGCCAGTAGACTGCAAACACAGCCGACACGTGTCACTGTGGAGTAGATCACAAGCAGAGCATCAAGTCAGCCCATAATGACCCATCCAACTTATCTGTGGTTGTGAAAGGGTCAATTACTGGAATGTAATTGGACATCAGAGAGTTAATAAACCATGTGTAGGTGCTGCTGCCTTTGGTTAAGTGCTCCATTATCAACACCGGTGCTGTCTTGATGCTCTTGTGGTTATAAATAAGCCGTCTTTCACATAATGGGATAATTCAGCTGAAAGGCAAACACATGCACTACTTAACAAGCAGCAACTGGGAGAGTGATTGATTCCCTGTGCAAACCTTGGATTCCCATAAGAAAAGTGAGAGCACTGTGTTTCCAGCTTGACCAGTTGTTGAAAACCTCAACCTTGTTCCCTTAAATGCACATAGCAAAGACAAAGATTGGTGGGGTTTTTAACTGACACTATGCAATGTGGAATAAATACTGTGATGATCACATAAGTGTTGCTCAGTCTCTGTGTTATTCCATCCCTTTGTCTCTCCTCCACAGCTCTCCGATATCTCTCCTCTATCTGATACTCTTTCTCCTCTATCTATTTCTCTAGTCTCTTAATCAATAGTAAACACAATACCCATGGTACAGCACTGCTATGACTATGGATCATGGGGAGGATGAAAGAACAGCTGATTACTCCTCCTGTTCAGCTCTCAGAAAAACAACAGAAGCAGTGTGGGGAAAATCAACAAAGCACATTGGATTGTCTGTTTTGCAACATCCTAAATTTGCAACATTGTTTTGTTAGATGCGGCATGGAAACTAAGTCCCAGGTCATGGACCAGAGTCTAAGATTTAATAATGTTTAAATGTCTGAAAAGCTTCTCTAAAGATCTTCAAAAGATCACCAGGAGAAGTCAGCATTCAGAGGCAGCAGGATTTATTGTCGCCAAAAAATACAGAAGCAATTCCTTGCAGTGATAACACCCGACGAATTACTGAAGATACTGAGCTGTGCATTGTCTTTTATGCTGTGGGAGTTGGTCATTTTTTCTATGCCTATAGGGCATATTATTGGAGTGACAGTTTTGACACCATTCTACTTTTCTGAATCTACTGGTCAGATCTTGACATCAGGTTATCATACTTCAAAACTAGGTCATCCTTTACAGAGGACATGCGCTTTACCGTCAAAACATCAGTCATTACTAGAATATTCACCATGATGTATTTTACACACATTTTAACTCTATTCTTCATCTTAATAACCTTTGCCATAATTATATCAAAAAATGTTACACTGCATTCTCCCCTCTGTGACTCAGTAGTCACACTAACTGACTGTTACGGTTCCAGCCTTGTTACTATTAGCAGGGATCCATCATCATCAAGCAGTAGAGAGCTAGATTCATAAGGGGGAATGTGCTATGGTATTTTCAGAAGGTACGAGTTTAAGCCTTGTCACTGAGTTACACTACTTCACATACGATGCACAGTGAGTATATATGACTATTGTAAAACCACTGATAATCATGAAATTCAATGTTGTCAAATTGATTAAGATAATCAAAATATGTGTCATAATTATAACCATAAGTCAGCATGATTACAAGAATACTATAGGTGACACGCAATCAACACACGTGATTACAAGGTGAATGTAATGTTCATAACATATTTAGCAGTTGATCCAGCCAGGAGTACCGTCCATTGTTCAGGGGCTTGTAGGACTGTAGGAGAGAGAATGATCAATTGGGAGACACACTGGGGTCAGGCCTGGTGATACAGGACCTGAACTATTGCATGCTGGCATTCCATTGGAGATGCAGATCCAGGCCATCATCTCCAAGGCCGCCATTCTTTTACTGAGCTGAGTTCAACACAGAGCTCCATCCCTTCCTTGATAAGGTCATATCATTGTTGGTAGAGGTAGTCCTTTTCCTTCTGAAGGGTGTCATTTGCTGCATAAGGCATTCCTTCTCTTAAATTAGGGCACGCTGGTAGCATAGCATGACTGACTGCTTATGCGCTCCTTATCATTCTCAACATCGGCAGTCGCCCTCTGTGGCTCCATCAGGTTTCCACAAGGGGAACCTGCTGTTAGGGATGTAGATGGCATTGAATCCTCAGGCCCTGGCAAGGTAGGAGGTGCTGGCACGACCACATCCGCTGAAGTGACTTCAGGATAAGATGGCCTTGGAGCTGGATTTGGTGAACGTGGCCCTACATGGTTCCTAGCCCCCACTAGTGGCCTCAGTTTGGTCTGTCACTCATTCCCTGGGTAGTTGGACAGCCTATCTTTGTGGGTAATATTAAAGGGCATAAAGTTATTGCATCCAAAGCCCTACCGCTCAAGTGGTGGTCCTTCGCATGACCCTCTAAGATAGGGAATCAGCATCGGTCTCCTTGTGAGCATTTCCTGCAGTGTTACATGGGTTAGTCGATTAGCTTGTGAGCACATAGACATCAAAGCCGGTGGTAGTAGATCTACCCAATTTGTCTTGTATTGAGTATCTGCTCTGATTTTTGCCAGTTTTGCCTTTAATGTACCAATGTACGTGAGTGGTACACACATCCAAGCTTCTGTTTAATCCCTAGCATCTTCAGATTTATTTTGACTGTATTTACTACAAATGCAGCACTATTATCTGAGCTGATGGTATCTGGCAATCCAAATCCTGGAAAAAACTTCTTAACAGAAAAACTTGACTGTTGGTTTGCAGTCAGGGCCTTTTGTTGGAACTGCTTCTGTCCATCTGCTGAATCTGTCAATCACCACTAGAATATTTCTAAATCCTCTGTCATGTCTATGTCATCCGACTGACTGTGGATTGTGTCATTGTGTGTGTGTGTGTGTGTGTGTGTGTGTGTGTGTGTGTGTGTGTGTGTGTGTGTGTGTGTGTGTGTGTGTGTGTGTGTGTGCGTGGGTGGGGGTTATAGGTTTTTAATGTTGTCTGTGCTGTTTTTATTTGAGTTGTTGATCCTTTGACTACTTTTACTTAAAAGCCCAGCCAGGGACGGGAGTTGCAAATTAGCTCAATGCTACACACTCTATATGTAATACATCAGTTCTATGTGTTCTATGATAATTGCATGGTCCCTGATCAAATAAATGAATAAAATAAAATAAAAATCATTTGGTGGTGGGATGTATGCAATTGGTGCTGAAAATGGTTTCTTTGTATTATGGTGTGCACACACAGTACATTCTTGTATGATTTATATTTGTGCCAGGAATGGTGACCACCAGACTTTCTGAAGTCATTTGATCACCTCCTCTCTTGTGCAACAGTCCACACAATGCGCATCTTGAATGGCTATTTTTAACAAAGAGACCAGCAGAACAAAGTGACCCTGTATGCTTCTCCAGAATCCATTTTGGGGTGCTTCTTGAGTGTTTCTGACTGCTCCTCTCTTAAGCTTGACTACCTGGTCGCATGGACCAGCATTGCGTAATTGTATGATAGCATATCCTGCATGAATACCTGTCGCGTCTCTGAAACAGGAGCCATCTACAAACAGTTTAAGTTGTGCTGCTATAGGCTGGTTATGCAAATCATCATCCTGTGGTGCACCTTCTACAGGTGTGACCATTCGTGTTGCAGGATTAATTGTGGTGCAACGCTGGATTGCTTGTTCTGGAGCTGAGAGGAAAACTTTGTATCCTGTTCTTCTGGCCTGTGTTGACGCAAATCTAGGGCTGGTAATAAGAGAATGAATTTGATGCGATATGTACAACACAGTGGGGTGGTCCATTGTTATGACTGATGCCTTTTGGAAGGCAAAGGCAGCAGCTGCCAACCCCCTGATAACGGAATGAAAGCCTGATTCTATAGTGTCCATGTTAGTGCTGTAATATGCCAGAGGTTGCTTACCCATTGGGGTCTCTTGCATCAATACAGCATAGGTATATCCAACTTTCTCTGCAACATACAAATGAAACACTTTGGCATAGACAGGATTACCCAGTGCTGGAGCTGTTTGCATGTCATTTTTATGGCTTTAAAAGCAACTTCAGCTTCTGTTGTCCACTGCAACTCAGCTGAGCCATTTCTCTACCCTGCAGCTCGGACTAATCCACTCAAAGGAGCTGTTTTAATGTCATAATTGCAGATCCATGGTCTGCTGAACCCCACCCTAACAAGGTATGATAACATTTATCCCACTGTTTGAGGTTTGGGGGCCTTTGTTATGGCCTCAATTTGTTAGGGCGCTATGGCCCATTTGTTGCCACAAAGTTGTCTGCCAACATATTCTGCTTGAGGTGGCATGTTTCATGAGTTTATTTTTTAAAATAATTCTGTTAAACCACAGTTCAAAAGCAATGTCTGATTTTTATTGGTTAATTTTCATAGAACTTTTAATTCATTATTTTGTCAGATTCAAATTATTTCTGTGACCATTGTGGGTTTTTCTCTCATTAACCGAGGGGTACCAACAATTTTGTCCACGTGTGTACCTAAATGGTGTGTATGCAGAACAACAGATATGCTAATTGTTCAGTGTAATGCCTACAGCTTAGACTTAAACGGGAAAAAAAAATATGTCAGTAAGCTACAACCTTTTAAACAATACTGTGCAAACAAAGCAAAGCAACATTTCAGTGTCTGACACAACAAAAAAGAAATGTTGTTTTTTATTTTTCACATTTTTGGAATATAGCCAAACTAATAGCTTATTGTTTAGTGTTCACCGAAGATTGTTTAGGTATTAATCTGATGCACATAATACAAAGTCTAAGCATGAGCACTTCACAATTTGGTTTCAAAGTCCAATTGCAAATGCAATGTGAGAAAATACATTTTGTGGCAACCTACTGAGCTATGTGGTTGATTTTAATATTGTATTTGTTTTATTTTTATTTTTTTAAATTTGGATATGTTCGTGTCAAATTTACAAGTGCAATTTTAACATTGTACCTCTTCATTAAGGTTCTTAGCTAAACAAATTGTCCATGTGTGTCTTATTTTTGGTCACAGTCTGTGGGAACAATAATACCTGCTGCTTCCTGATATTGACATTGTTGCTTGTTTGTTATGATCTCCAAGGCAGCAGGTACATTCATACTGTGTGGATGTGATGTTGACTAGAGTCAAATATCAGGCCTGTTGTTGTCTGAGCGTGACATTTCGCAACCTCACCACTGGGGTAAGGCAGAAAAACAAAGCCATGCAGCTTCATGTTAATGATTATCGGTGATTTCTGCAGAGCGTGCTATACTGGTAAAGGACCACCTACAAGTCTTTGTCATTTAACTGCTGCAGGCGCATTTGTTGGGGAGAGCATCGTGGCTGTAATTTATTCATGGCTGGGAAATCTGATAAACCTGCTCCTCTCTATTTACAGTCCACTTTTTGCACCACACGTGCCGACAGACATACAAACACATTTGTAATATTCCGTGTAATAATGAATCTATAGGGGTTCAAAGACATCTGTGGAAAAAAAGAAACAACATGTGACAGTACAGACACAAAATGCAACAGTCTGAATGGCTGATTTCCACAGCAGTGTGGCAGGGTTTGATCGCCAAAATATTCTTCAAATATGTAGCACAGCTCTGAAAATAATGTCCTTGTTAAATTAAAAATGACATTTGTGCTGATGTAACCAAAAACTAGAACATTAATATTCATAGAAGCGTCACGTGCTGTTGTACATGTGCTTGCTCTATCGGACTAATAATGTATGTAAACATGTGAGCACCAGAGGATATGATGAATGCACACATGTCATACTGTTAAACAGAACAGACAGTGATAGCCAGGAAAACCAGCAAATGAGATTCTGTAAATACTGCTGACAGGAGACAAGGCACTTTGATTGTTCATGAATCTGTTTACTTTGTTTGAACTGTGTGATGAAAATGGACTTGCAATGATGTTAAAAACAACCAAATGGACTATCTTTATTATTAATGCATATGCACTGTAGCAGCACAGTGTTGCTGGTGCAGGAGAGCTGAGGAAACTGATTGTCCAGCTTACAACAAAAGTGTTCAATATCACCAAAATATCAAGTGATTCAAATGGCATCACCTCACCTTAGTAACTACATCACTTCTGCTTAAGGGTCATTCCAGAATTGGACTGCATTTGGGCTTCAAATTTTTTTAAAAAATAAACCTTCTCTTTTACAGTCTTCTGTTCCATATTCAGCAATAATAGGTAATAAACTATCAAAGGCTTGATTAGTGCAGCTTACACATCAATGGTGCCATTTTTATTCCATGTTTTATTTGTTGTTTGCTAACCCTACTCTAATCACAGTAACAGGGTTGCTAATCCATGCTAATGTTAGCTTTTTCTCAGGAGTAGAAGCTAGATATTTAGCTGTTACTGCTGACCAAGAGGACAAACTTACTGATGGAAAAAAGTCAAAAGAATTTATTTGTCTTTTCCAGATAATATGAGGTAGAGTGAGATATTCAATCAAGGCTGACAATGTTATGAAAATATGAAAAATAGGATACCCTGACATTTTGCGCAGAATAATTCAACAATGTTGACTAATATTACCTGCAACTGAAGTCTTATTCTAATGCTCAAAGAATGTCTTAAGGATATTTATCATTTTCAGTAATGTTCCTGTGTGATAAAACAGAGCCTGTTACAACCTTTATTAGCCTGTTAGGCTAAGACAGAGTATTTAATGTCAACTTTCAGAGAATATTTGAAGAATGTTCCATGAAAACAAAGGAAGAATGTTATCAAACAAATGTTATCTTGGCCTCAGATGACAGAAGGTTCTCTATACAACGTTTGTGCAAAGTTCCATAAAACTCGTCCATGATAACAAAAGATGAACACACTCAGCACAACATTTGGTGTTGTGAAGGTTAAGTCATAAAGGTCCAAAAATGTTTGCAACATCTTTAGAAAATGTTTTCTACCTATAAGAAGAAAATTCTTCGAACTAGAAAACCACTTCCTATCAGCCTGCTAACACAAACATTACCACGTTTCTCAAATGTCCATCCATCCATTATCTATACACCACTTAATCCTCATTAGGGTCGGGGGGTGCTGGAGTCCATCCCAACTGACTTAGAGTGAAGGCAGGGGACACCCTGGACAGATCACCAGTCTATCACAGGACTACACACATAGAGACAAACAGTCACACTCACATTCACACCTATGGACAATTTAGAATTATCAATTAACCTCAGCATGTTTTTGGACTGTGGGAGGAAGTTGGAGAACTCGGAGAAAACACATGAACAGGGAGAACATGCAAACTCCATGCAAGATTCCGAGAAGGCCGGGACGCAAATCAGGGATCTTCTAGCTGCAAGGCTAAAGTGCTAACCACCAAGCCACTGTGCAGCCCCTTTCTCTGATGTTTGAACTCTATGATCAAACAAACAGTATGTACAGTATGTCCTGGTCCACAGATGCAGGGAACACATGGAATGTTCTTCTATAAAACATTTCCACAACATTCCACTGTGCTGCTTGCTCTGGGGGTTCAGGCATGGGTTCTGGGACAATTTGACCTGTAATTGGTGCTATATAAATAAAATTGAATTGAATTGAATTGTTCCATGATAACGAAGGAAAAACGCTCAGTGAAACATTTGGTTTTGAGAACATTGGGGCAGAATTCACACTCTCAAATTCACAGTATTCAGAGGAAATTTCACAGGGTTGATCATTTACAATATTGTCCCATATTTTGTGCAGTCCATCCCATCATCAGATTTGGTTAAACAGACCTCCACTGGCCCTGTGTGTGACAGTCTTCTGATACATACGGATTAGTATATGGATTTAGGACACAATTCCATTTTCCTGAGGAGGGATGCTAATGATTTCCGTGATCCTCTGACCAGCCACAACATGAAGACAACATTGCTGTTTACGTCTGGCACAGATATTTATGCTTCTACAGGATGACTTTTTATAACGTGCCACCAGCAAGTCAAAATTACTCTTATTTAGGGAAATATGTCTGCTTCCTAATAATCCATCCATCCACTATCTATTCACTACTTAATCTTCATTAGGGTCACGGGGGGCTGGAGCCTATCCCAGCTGAGTTAGGGTGAAGGCAGGGGACACCTGGACAGATCACCAGTCTATCACAGAGCAACACAGAGAGACAATCACACTCACATTCACACCTACGGACAATTTAGAGTTACCGATTAACCTCAGCATGTTTTTGGACTGTGGAAGGAAGCCGGAGAACCCGGAGAAAACCCACACATGCACAGGGAGAACATGCAAACTCCATGCAGAAAGATCCAAGGAAGGCTGGACGTGAACCAGGGATCATCTAGCTGCAAGGGGATAGTGCTAACCACCAAGCCACTGTACAGTCCATCCTAATAATGTATTCAAATTAAAAAATAAAAAATACAGCTATGGTTCCCTGATAATGAATCCTAATCACTTTGGTATAATCCTGACTTTTCATCGACTCCCATAAGTCATCAGTCACAACTTAACTCTGTATAAATTGCTAATCAGTAAATGATATCACACAGACACCTAAAGCCAAAATGCTGACATTTGGCTAGTAGTAAACATTCCATTCTTAGCAGCAGTACATTAACACTGAGAATGTGAGCAGGGTAGTCAGTTTCAGTGCACTGTTAGTCAAATGGTAGCCATTGTTGAGGACTGTCAGTCCTGTCATAAAATCTGAGCTACCTCTTGGTGGTCCAGTTGACTAATCCCTTTAATTGCACAACAGACAGATGCATTACGTCCATTCACTGTTTCAGAGTAATGAAGGCGACATGACCATATACATTATACATAACTGAACAGAGAAAGAAAGGAATGCAAACTCCTCCTGAAACAGAAAATTTAAAGAAAAAGCTATTTAAACTCATGACAGTGCTGGAGCATAAAATGATTCCTGGGATTACATAAGAACACTGTAGTACACTGTAAGAGATTGCATAGATTAACAGTAAAATACTGGCAGCAGGGTTGCCAGCTGTGCAGTATTAATTTTACAGATCTCCTGCTGTAATCAACTTCATAGTATGTTACTGTACTGTTATAGTACCTTGCCCACAACTGCAGTACATTGCTGTATTTTTTGTGTTATAGTAGACTACTGGCAGCAGGGTTGCCATGACATTACCTTTTTCAGTATTCTGCTTGCTGTACACTTAATTTACAATGGGATAGTAGACTTGTAGTATACATGCAGCCTCCTATTGATACTGCAGGTTACAGACATAGTACTCCTCCAGTGTCCAACAGTCACACTGATTCACCCGAAACATGGAATTTCAGAAACCATCTTAACTTCTGTAGTTGTAAAAATATTGGAAGAACATTCATACATTCGTAGAATACAGATAACTTGAAAAGTACATCCAACATGCAATACACAGTATCACATGATGAGCAGTAACAGACAAAGAGTCAGGGGTAGAGTGACGATTTCTCGACGTCAGCCGCTGTGCCAAACAACTATTGGAAATAAACAATAAAACTGTGCTAAAAAGATTAGTTTCATAACATGATTTTTGACTGCATCCATTCAATCTAATAAAAATGGAGAATGTTATGTTAGTGAAACAATCCATTCACTCCAGTTTCAGTATGAGACAGTAAATGAGAGTACAGAACACAACAAACACATGACACGATAATCTGATTTAAGCAGCGACTCTAACAGAGACCCAAGAATAATAGTCACACGTTGGATGCAAACACTGATGTCCTGGGTGATAAAGTCCTGATGCTGACCTGCAATGCCTTTTTAAAATACGTCTCTTTCAAAATGAAATTCCTTTTTTTTTTTTTTTTTTTTTAATCAAAATGTAAATTAAAATGCAGCTTAACTGCATATTAATTTAATGTTTGGGGGACAAGTTTGTAACATTCACTGTGAAAGGAAATTGCCAACTACCTCAAGCAGCCCTATTGTGTTAATACCAGCAGAAATAATGAAATGTGCAACACATAGTTATCATTACACACTATACTGCTAAAAGTATTGGGGTGTTGCCTTTACATGCACATGAACTTTAATGACATCCCATTCTTAAGTCAAAGGGTCTAATATGGAGTTGGCCCACACCATAATCCCCCTTCCACCAAACTTTACACTTGACACAATGTAGTCAGGCGCGTACCATTCTCCTGGCACTCGTCAAACTCAGACTCATCCATTGGATTGCCAGACAAAGAAGCTTGATTCGTCACTACAGAGAACACATCTCTACTGCTCTAAAGGCTCTCAAGGCTGGGATGGAAACGCATACCATGAAGCTCTCTGCACTGTTCTTGAGCTAATCTGAAGGCCACACAAAGCTTGAAGATCTGTAGCTGTTGACACACTGTGCTCCTCAGCATCCACTGACCCCGCTCTGTGATTTTACGTGGCCTACCACTTCGTGGCTGAGATGCTATTGTTCCCATTTGCTTCCACTTTGTTATAATGCAACCTAACAGTTGACCGTGGAATATTTAATATTGAGGAAATTTCACAAATGGACTTACTGCACAGGTGGAAACCTATCACGATCCCACGCTTGAATCCACTGAGCTCCTGAAAGCGACCCATTCTTTCACAAATGTTTGTAGAAGCAGTCTGCATGTGTAGCTGCTTGGTTTTATACACCTGTAGCCATGGAAGTGATTGGAACACCTGAAGTCAATTATTTGGAGCACCAATGTAGTGTATCTTACATTCATGTCACCAACACTAATTCAATACCAAACAAGCTGCAACACTACTCAACTAGTAGCAGTTTTACCAAGCTTACTTGCTGGAGAAAGTGTCACTTTCACAATTTTTTAAACTTATTAACTGAGAAGTTTAAAGGTTGTCTTTTTAGATTAGCTACAACTAATGTTATCCTGTCAGATGAAAATGCACAGAAACCAAAGGACAATCTCCTAAAGCACAATAAGTACCGAAAAACAACCAAAAATCAATATCCATCCACTATCTATACACCGCTTAATCCTCATTAGGGCCGTGGGGGGCTGGAGTCTATCCCAGCTCACTTAGAGTGAAGGCAGGGGACACCCTGGACAGGTCACCAGTCTGTCACAGGGAAGACAAACAATCACACTCACATTTACACCTACGGACAATTTAGAATTATCATCATGTTTTTGGACTGTGCAACCACATGTGCACAGGGAGAACTCCACTCAGAAAGATCCCAGGCCCAGTATAGCCAAATATGACTAATTTATATTAACCCTTTAGAAATTAGTCTTACCAACAAAATAATTAGTGTAATAACAAAAGTTAAAGTTACTGCTGCACTCTCACAGCACTGTAAGTTAAGAGGACTGTATGAAAGTGCTGCAAGCTTGCTTCTATACTCATGTCATCAATCAGTCACAATTTGTTTACAGATCACTGCAGTGGACAAACATGGACAGACAGAGAAAACATGTCTCAAATTATCATATAATTTCTATGAAATTGCAACATTCAGATGAATAATCTTTTAAAAGAAACTGTAAATGTGGCTTCATGACTTTGTGTTCATTCACAAGGCCTCCCTGTCACTGATCCTAAAATCAGCTCTAGGATGTTATACTATGCACAGTGACTATGTTGCAGTATGTTATGGGAAATGGCAAATATTACTCAGACAGCATTGTTTCTTACACTACAGTACCATTTTAAAGGAGACATATGTTACTGTCAGAATGTGTCGGTCTTCTTAAAACAATTAGTTACAGTGCAATGAACACCAGTAATGAAAAACAGAAATAATTTCACAGATTATCACTTCAATTCTCAGGACAATTTGCATATTGTCAGCCCGACTGACCTCTGTCTAAACAGTCCCTTGAGGGTAGTTATAGATCAGAGTGTTGCTGAGGGGGAGCACAGTCCAGTGGTTATTGTTTAACAGCCACAGTAAGCATATGGCTGGGCCTGCGGCAGGCTGCTCCTATCCTCCCCGGAGGATCGTCTGACAGATGAGCAACCTGAGGCTCCTGCATGCTCACTGCCAGACGCTCTCCACAGAGACCAAACATGACCACTTCACAAATGTCCAAGCACAAATCCCCACACTTTTGGTTCAATTAGTGAATGTAGAGTTCTGCCTGAACGGACTCACACATTTGGGATTTTATCCAAAACGGTCATGTATCTTTACAGCTTTCAAATATTCTAATCCAAAACATTTAGTTAAACTCATTTAAATTTAGCTGTTATTACAGAGATATGTTGCATGATTGAATCCCTACATTTGAAGCCAGCTCATGAATCTTCCCACCACCTGCCAGACTGCATGTTAAAAACAGTGTTTAGATAATACTGTCAGTTACAGTGTCACTAAAACATGTTATGAAATTCAACAGAGCCCTGCAATCAGTTTACAGTATGGTGCAAATATATAATCACTGAAAATGCATTCGACATTATTAGTACATTACCAATCCACTCAATCTACTCAGGATCGTGTGGCTGTATTATGAAATGCCACATTTTCAGAAATGACAGCTATTAAATACTGTGAACTGCTTTCTGTGTTTACTGAAACAGTATGTTTATAGAACTGCACAGCCAATTTCTCAATGTACAGCAAAAGTTCAATATTTATTGCTGACAGTTGGGTGAGAAGATCAGTACAACTCTCATTACTGTAGGGTAACTATGAGCAACTGCCAGCAGCCAGTCAGCCTAGCATAAACATTAAAAACAGCCTGTCTGGCTCTGTCTGTTGATAATAAATCTTCCTTCAACACATCTAAAACTCACTATATTTAATCATTTGTTTAAAGTTGGCTGCTCCAGTTGTAGTCAGTTACACAACTTATATTTTTAGCCTTTCAGATTAACTGGTACATTTTCATTAAAAGTCTGGATGGATGTAATCTTTTTACATAAAGTTGGTGGAATAGCCATATATAAATGACACTGTCTCCTTTGTATTGGGGCATAACGCTTTACTCTGATAATACGTTGTTATGTGGATACTGTACATTCTACTGTTAAACCCCCTTAGCAACACTTTGCCAAGTTACACATTACACTCAATGATCATAATTGGTTCCTAATGCTCTTAATGTGAGCTATTACCATAGATGCTTAAATTACTTGATTACATTGCAAGTGCTAACTGTTTCTACTGAGCTTGAAAAATGGAGTATTGTTCAACCTGGAAATCAATCTTGATTCATTACCTGTAGGGCAATGTTCTTAATTTAATCTTACTTTACCTCCAGCTGCTCTTGATTTAGGTGATCCATTTGTTTGTAAATTTGCTGTATTATTTTCCTTTCAATTTTTTTTTAAAATTATTATTGCTATTCAAATTTGTTGATTGTGTGCCTACATATGTTATTGTCTTACTTGGACACACTGTAAATAAGTGCTCCATATACTGCTTTCATTGAATTTTATTACCATGTGAGGGATGGAACCAAATTACAAATTTTCTCCCTGTTTTCCCACACTATATCGTAAAATCTTTTCTTTTAACTTATTTGGCAACACATTTCAGTGCATAAGTAAAAAAAAAAATCCATAAATGTTACAAAGGAGAGTCTCCACTTTATCTAGATTGAGTGACATATATGTTAATAACTCTGTATTTGTTGTAATAACTGTATTTATTTCTGTAACATCCAAATCTGCACAGTGTGCATGTATATTGCTGTAGATGGCAGTCGCCTTAAATGCTTAAGCTGTTGATTTTGTTTCACTGCATGTGTGTTTGTTGTAAGTACTTTGACAGCAAAAATGACACTGAGTCATATTCCTTGTATGTGTATACATATTTGGCCACTAAAGCTGATTCTGAGATGAATAATACAGTGAAATGTGGGTTTATCCAACATGTTATACAGATCATGTAGTTATTTTAAACCAAGTCATCCATGTGCCTGAAACACTTAGTAATATAGATATTTGTGGGAAGGTTTTTGCAGGCTGCTCTGTCTGCACAAAAATAGTGTTGGAACACACCGTGACACCATACTCTCCAGAGCATTATGTGAACAGTATTGTACTGCAGAAAGTAGTGTATTGTTATAAAAATGGCAAGGAAAAAGCACTCAGAAACTGGGGGGAACTCTGACAGGAAGAGGTCTGGAAGACCTAAAGCCACAAAAGAATCAGAAGACAAGTTTCTGAGAGTCAACAGCTTGGTGATAGGCGTCTCACAGGACAACAGCTTCAAGCACAGCTTAATAGTGGTCATAGTAGGAAGTCTCAGTTTCAACTGTGGAGAGAAGACTTGGAGTTGCAGGTTTGACAGGTGGAGTTGCAGCAAAGAAAGCTGTTGCTAAGACATCAGAATAAGAAAAAGAGGCTTGCCTGGACCATGGAACACCACCAATTGACTCCTGAAGACTGGAAGAAGGTATTATGGACTGATTAATCAAAATTTGAAATCTTTGATTCATCACATAGGATTTTTGTACACCGTCGAGTAGGAGAAAGGATGGTTCCTCAGTGTGTGACATTAAGTGTTAAACATGGAGGAGGAAGTGTGATGGTCTGGGGCTGTTTTACTGGATCCAGGGTCGATGACTTGTACAGAGTGAGAGGAACCCTGAACCTAAACAGCTACCACAGCATTCTGCAGAACCATGCAGTACCCTCTGGTATGTTCCTAGTTGGTCAGGGGTTCATCCTACAGCAAGATAATGACCCAGAACGTAAATCCAAGCTATGCCAGAACTAAAAGCTATGCCAGAACTACCTTAGGGTAGTTCTGGCATAGCTTGATGGTAAGCTTGAAAACATGGAGTGGCAGCACAGTCTCCAGACTTAAACCCCATGGAGCTGGTTTGGGATGAACTGGACAGAAGAGTGAAAGTAAAGCAACAAGCTACAATTGTCACACATTTATGGGAACTTCTGCAGCAGAGTTGGGAAGAACTTTCTGAAGAATATTTGATTTCCATTGTGGAAAGAATGCCAGGAGTGTGTTCAGCTGTTTTACCTGCCAAAGGTGATACTTTAATGAGTCAAAAGTTTAGAATACATTCTGGTGTCTAAATTGATTTTTTTTAATTAATTTGTTTATTTGCTCTATGGTGTCATTTCAGAGTACAATGAGACATTAACATGCATTATTTCCAATTTAAAAAATGGAAAAATTGGGGTGTTCTAAAACTTTTGACCAGTAGTGTATTTATATATACAGTATATACAAAATCTAGTATTATGTACACACAATCTAAAATTGAAGATGGAGAAAAAATTACACAAGATAATAAAAATGAATCTAGTCAGCCTCATGTGGTTGTTATAAACAGCAGATGATGCAGCTTTTGTGAGCTGAAATATTTGTGACCATGGAGCTACATTAAGATGCTAAGAGCATGTTTATCACAGTAAACAACCAGCTTCAGATTATCCCCTGCTTCACTCATGGTAGTCATCAACAAAATAAATAAACACTTCACAACCATCAGAACCAGAATAATCTAATTATCTGTCCCTCTTTCTGGATTTCTATTTGATACATTCATCTCTTTTTTTGTGCAGTTTCAGTGGCAAGAATTTCCCAGCAAGTCATCATTCCGTTTGGATGTTTCCATTCACTGGCTGTCCTCTTCCGCTCTGAGTCACCGTTCTGAGAGACCTTCACAAAAAACAAACAAACATGCCAGAGTAATGCCAGGAAACATTACAGGCATTTTCTGCAGTAATGATCTGTGGGGTTTTTTTCTTTCTGTCTCACCTTCTTTTCTCAACACATTTTGGCCATGAGCACAGAAAAACAAACAAACAACAAAAAGTAGGCAGGAAACGCTGGGCTGTTACTTGAAAATGACTGCTGCTGCTGCTGCTGCTGCTGCTGCTGCGTTTTCATCACCTCCGTAGGTATAAAGTCACACAGGAGCTGCAGGGAAGCTCACCCACGTCTGTCTCCGTTTAGCTTTGACTGCACAGTGAGGCTGTGCACATGCATCACTAGCCAGGATGCACATTGGAAGTTTACACAGAAGACAGCTTGTTCTGTTAACTGGGAGTGTGTCATCAGAACAGCTGCTCTTTGTGTTTGTTCTGCAGCCTTCTGTGAGCATTCTAGGTTGTGGACGTGATTTGCAATCGGCAGCACAAAGCAAAGTAAATTTAACAGCTGCTTAATGCCTCCTCTGGAAACAAAGGGCCTCGCTCTCCTTGTTGGAGCATGTGGAGAGCTGAATTGTCCTCACAAGCACAATAGTGTTTTTAACTGTGTAGTCATCATCAGTGCACACAAAAGGAACTCAAGATGTTTAAAGGTCTCTGTTCTAAAGGAAACCTCATTTCATTTTAGTTCATACTCAACATTCTGGTTCTATCTATCAAAGGAAAAATAGCTGATAAGCACGTTAATACTGCAGTGTAGCATAGTGCATGTCAAAATACATTTTATAATATTTAAAAAAATAAAGCAGAATATTATCGTCATGTTACGCCAATCAATCAAATGACATTTGTTGAAACTTAAAGGTTTGTTAGCCAGGCTAGCACTGCGGACTCAGTTATCATGGCAGAGTCAGGAAAACATAAGCACAAATAAGAAGGGGGAGCCTTAATAGCAGGAATGGAATTTTTGAAGAGAAAAATTAGAAATCATTTTGTTTGAGATGCCAGACTTCAACACCCGTAAAAATTGAAAAAAGATAAATAAAAATCTTTCGATTTTTTGCACACAATGTGAGTTTGAAAAACATTTTCTCAATAAGTTCTGGAGTAGAAAACACTTAACTCTCGTGAATGATCAGCTGTTTCTGCTTCTTTTGTCGTCTTTGCCTCCAAACAGCTTGAAACACGTTCAAACCAGATGACATGAAAGAACAATTACAACTGGCCTGACTAAAAACAGGGCTTCTCTCCATCTAAAAGCTGTTATCCTGACATTTGAAAATGACAATTTGAAGCTCCCTGTGTCCTTCAACCATCATGAAACACCGCTGAGCATGATATACTGGATATTAATAGTTCACTTGGAAGACTTACACTGTCGTTCAAAAGTTTGGGGCAATCTTGGAAATTTCATGTTCTCCATAAAAACTCACACTTTTATTCATGTGCTGACAAACTGCACAAGAGTTTTCTAATCATCAATTAGCCTTTCAACACCATTAGCTAACACAATGTAGCATTAGAACACAGGAATGATGGTTGCTGGAAATGTTCCTCTGTACTCCTATGTAGATATTCCATTAAAAATCACGTTTCCATCTAGAATAGTCATTTACCATATTAACAATGTCTAGACTGGATTTCTGATGAATTTATTGTTATCTTCACTGAAAACAAAAAACAAAAAACAAGGACATTTCTAAGTGACCCCAAACTTTTGAACAGTAGTGTATATGGAGATCTTGAGAAATGCTATTACTTCAGCATTGCTTTGGATAAGTCTGTTGACGCTGAAGATAAGCCACAGTTAGAAATATCTATACGGTTTCTATTAGTAGAGTGCACAGTTAAGGATGAGCTGCTTGACACTGTGCCCTTTAAAGAGGTGCCTGAGAGGCTGAACTTAAACCATGTCATGAGTGCCAGTGCTAGAAATTGTTAATTATATTCACAGTCATGCTCTCAGGCACAGATACTCCAATAACCTTATCGCTAAATTGATCCTTCCCAGTGATTTGCTCCTCCATTGCACCATGAGATGGCTTTAAAGAGGTGACATGCTTTCCCATTTAGTTGAACCTTTAAACCCAGAGAAGCAGTTTCTGGAAGAGAAACACAAGGACCGTCCTGATCCACATGACCAGCAGAGAATTTTACATTTGGGGTTTCTGGTTGACATGCTGCATCATCAAAAATGATCAATCTAGAGCCACAATGAAAGTTAAAACGGCTGTCTGTGCTGATACGAAATGTTCTCTCCTAATCTCCAAACGGGAGAACTCACACATTTACCGTCTGGGCTGAAGGCAAGAGAAAAAGCAACTCAAAAAGGAACACTACATGCCTTTTGACACTGGTTGAAAATTTGCAACACTTTCCAGGACAGATTCAGCAATCTGAAGGAAAAACATCCACAGATCACATTTATCATCAATCATTTTACTTTTTGAAAGTCCCTTTAGAGGCAGAAGATGTTCCAGTTGGAGATAATTGAACTTTCTGAGGCTTTAATCCGTTTTAAAAAAAAAAAAAAGGAACCACAGAGTTTGCAAAAACTGACATTTTGACAGGCTGTACTCAAAGAGTTTGAATGACTTTATTTCTGTGAATCAGTTTTTCTATACTGAAACAAATGAAATCAAGGCAACACTTTGTTCCAGTGGACACACATGTGAAAGAGTTGCTTTGAATGGTTACAACTGAGCACAAGCCAGACCTGAAAAAGGACTGTTGAAAACAAAGGCTGCCAGGTGTCCAGCTGACTAAAGTTGGATAAGAAAAGACCCATGAACACTTTTAAACTTTGTATTGATCATGTCAATCGGCCTATATTACACCATTGCTACTGTATTATAGCCATGCATGTGGTGCCCTTTGTAATAATGTGAGTTGAATACACCTTCATAATGAATGCAACTGCAGTGAACACAACAAGCTTGAGCTTTAAGATGATGAAGGTCACATCTATAGTTTGAATCTCTGCTTGAGAAATCAAGAGCATCATTGTTCAAAAGCATGTATGTGATTATTTCTTCAGAAGATGAAGGGTTTTGTTAGTCTATAATCCTATTTTCCATCTGATACAGCTATAATGGTAATGCAGGTGCATTCTAATTCGGATTTTAAAAATGCACTGGTAATAATTTAATACAGACGAAAGATTTTCAGCTCCTTGACCTGATTTTTGTGAAAATGGGATGCTTTCAACGTCAGAAGAAAAGGTAATTACCAATAAATTGCCATCAGGGTGTGATCTGCCATCCAATTACCTAGTATTACTGCCTGCTGGTGGTCTTTTTGTCCCCAGCTGCTCTGTTTCCAGTGCGGGGGTGAATCTAGGGAAATCACGGACCTCATCTGATATGTTATTTTCTCATCCTCAACCATTCTAGATGTAAGGATAATAGCATCCCCCGATGAGAGGATGATCCCAGTCCTTCCTTTTCATCTTGGCAGCAGAACCCACATGGAGGTGAACAGTAAAAGGAGCATTCTGAGTTGCAGATGAGTTTTTCGTCCATGACAGCTGAGCCCAAATAACACTGCAGGCTCTTCAACAAGCTCAAGATGGACAGCCTATGATGATGAAGAAGGCAGACTCATGTAAACAGGTTGAGGCAAAGTGAGGACCTGAGATGTCAGTGTCCTAGACTGGCCTCTGCCACACTTTTTTCCAGAAGTGATGAAGTAAGAAAGGAACGAGATGTGACCTTTACTGGGAAACTCACGCACATAAATGTCAGTTCTGGTTTATCAGGATTGCCCTGTGCTGCATTTCCTTGGTGCTATTCAATATTCTGTTTTGACACATTACATTGTGTTTACGCATGAGACCATTTCGAAATTTTGAGCAAATATAATGAAGAGTGTGTGCAATGTGTATTTGTTATGCCATTAAGCTTAATTCATTCAGAAAATAACACAGTATTAACAGACAAAGCATCTCATGAATCTTGTGCTGAACATGTCTCATAAATGTCTTCTTAAAGCCATTAGCCAGCTTGAGGTAGACTGAGCCTTTTTGAGGGTAAAAGTGACCAGGAGCCTCCTCACGACATGACCAGATTAAAAGTGTAAACAGAATACTCTGCTGTTATTGCTCACCCACTGATTAGCTCTGTTTGTGAATGGTGTGACTTACAGTAATATAACTAACAAAGGTAAATCTTCCCGTTAGCTCTTTGTCTCTCACTGAACCGTGACTTATCAAATAGTAGCTGCATTCAACCCAAAGCAAGACACTGCATACAGGGAAAGCACCGAGACAGAAGAGCACTGATTAAACGGCACAGCCTGGGAGTTATGATCAGTTTCTTACTGTGCCTATGCAAAGTAATCACCCCTCTTGGAAGTTTTCTCCTTTCATTGCTTTTTGACACTGAATAATTTCAATGTCATAATTAAGGTTTTTTTGGCTTTTTTGACACAAATTTGATAAAAACACTATTTTGTGCCAAAGTGAAATTTGATTTATACAAATTAATGTCAATTAAAAAATAAAATAAGGGATTGCGAAGGGATTTGCCTAGGTGCAGCTAACTGATGCTAGAAGTCGCACAATTAGTGAAACAGAGCTCATCTAAGTGCAGTGAATGCATCTTAAGTGACTGTAGTATAAAGACATCTGCATCTGGAAGGTCCAGTCACTGGTGAATCAGTACTCCTGGATAGAACTACATCATGGATTGGTGTACTTAGAGCAAGGAGTTACTACAATACATTTCTACATTCCTTTGTAGAAACCTGTTTTCACATTGACATGAAAGAGTCTTTTGTTGTAAATTCTTGTTTTAAAAAAATAAAGCCAAATAATGTTGATCTTGAGTCACTGTTGAAAAGCAGCAAAAGGGGAAAACTTTCAAAGAGGGTCAGCACTTTTCATATGTACTGTCCCAAGGGGAAAATAGCCAAAAACACAATCAGAAAATAATTAAAATGTTTAGTCATCTAGCTTATGAATAATGTCAGCACCCTTCTGGGATGGAAGAACTCTCACAAACCACTTGTAAACTAGGACGTGACAATAAATAGACCTTTGGACATTCGAAGAAAAACCTCTAGTCAGTCTCATTACTGTGAGTATCACTGTCTTCATTGTGCAGCAAGTCTGTCTGCAGGAAACCTTTTTTTTAACCCTTACATGCACGAGTGATTGGACGCTCTTCCATAGTTACAGGTCAAAAATAACCCATATAAGAATCAGTGTGTTTTTATGCCATAATTTTTGTTAAGAATAATCATTTATATTATAGTTTATTATATTTTTGTCCACACAAGAATGATTTCATGTTTGACATGCAAACCTATCAAATATTTTGTAGCTTTATAAATAAATGCACACACACACACACACACACACACACACACACACACACACACACACACACACACACACACACACACACACACACACACACACACACACACAAACACACACACACACACAAACACACAAACACACACACACAATACATAGACAGATACAGATGCTAGCTAGCTTAGTTAGCTAGCTGGTGTTCGCTAACTATAGAGTAGGCTAATTTGATGATACATAGTAATAAACAAACTCTTTCACACAAGGGTCATAAATGTTGAAAAATATGAATTTGATGACATTATTTTTTCTGAGGTAAAACAGGTAGATAATACATGTATCAGGTCTTGCTGTGCAAAATAATCTTCCTGATTGATGACACTTCTGACACAGTGTGTGTGGTCCACAGTAAATATATTCCTGACAGCCACAATTGATAAGAATCTCAGGTTTCCATGAAATTCTATGGGAAATGCATGCAGGTCATTTTTAACCCACTTATGGAAGCATGGGGTGGTAATACAAATATTATAATTTCTTAAAAAGTATAAAAGATAACTTAAAATAATAAATGGAATGATATGAAACACATTTTTTGAGGAATATCTGACTTAATAGGCAGTATGTTTATGCTTCTGGTGAAACCCTAGTAGGGTCAAATATAGATTTTTTTTCAAGTATTTCTAATCAAGTTTTGAAGTACACACTTACAATATATGAGGCCTTAGCATCAGCCAGCTCCAACCACAGTGACTTCCCACCTCCCGGAAACACCCTTGTACAATGTTAGTTTAAACAATATGGTTTTTATTACCGTCACTCTTTCATTCTCTCATTTCCGGTTGTGTCACTGGGACTGATTGCAGTGTGCTGACATCACAGTACAAGGGCATGAGTAGGTGAGTGGGTGGCTGGGTTCCCCCAGGCTTTTCAGGCAAACCTTTGTTCCTTGATGGCAGCAAATGGCGTGATTAAATCCTCCCCAGAACAATGAATCTGAACAGGTTAGGTAATCCCACTGCAGTCATCTTCCCTCCCAGCCTTAGCCAACCACTCTGTATTAGCTGACTTAACCTAATCTGTACTGTCTGGCCTTGGTACACTGTGAGCTTTCTTGCTATAATGCTAGTGTCTCACAGGCAGTCTCATTTGCAGGACTTCCTTTTAGCCTCGGGATGTCCTTTGTTTGGACTAAAATATCTTAAGCATGATTTAAAATTCATGGTTTCGTCAGTGCCTGCCAAATTGACACTTGTGTCTCGGTGAACTAAATATGTGCAGTATTAGCGTTTTCTGATCATCCATCTCCGTTTAAGGTCTGGATGAGCTGTGTCCAATATACATGTTGACTGAAGGTTGAGAAAAGATTGTGATGAATAAAGGGGAAAAAAACATGCTGATTGCTGTTGCTAGGAGATTTTCAGTCGTCTAACATCACTCTGCTCTTACATCTGTATCTGAGAGGATACAGTGTTTACTCACGTGGAAAAGGTCAGTTGTCAGGAAAACATATATGGTTGATAAAGTGTTTAAAAAAATGACCAAAGCTATCATTTCCATGGTAACCTAATTTAGCCCATTTTCTAAAGGATGACAAATCTTAAACAAAAAAAACTTTTATTCTACTTACAAACTGCTAACATTACTGCCTGTGTAGCTCATGTCTGATATCTTCTGCATCTGTTCCAGAAAGTCGCTGTTCGATGACATGACTCAAAAACAGACTAATGGATTTGGATGAAATTTTCAGGGAAGGTCAGAAATGACGCAAGGACTAAGTGATTAGATTTTGGCAGTGATACGGCTTATAGTCTGGATCCATGGATTTGTTAAAGATTTCTGGATCATTGTGAGATAGCGTCACGGTGTCACTGTAACTATGACAACAAGTGAACACTACGTCAGCTGCCTACTGACGATCACATGATTGTGATCCTACTACAAATCCACCACTGTGGACTTATCAGGACTTATCCATTGGAAATGATACAAGGAACAACTGATTAAATTGTGGGGGTGTTTCTGAGTCCCATCAATTCCCGCTGCCTGCTACATATTTAGGTCACGTGATTTGGTATCAGTACATAACGTACACATGCATAACACACACCTGTGCTCAGCGTAAGGTCATTTTGTTTGTGGGTACATCTAAATTAAATGGCCATATCCTGTGGTGCTGTGATTTCTGATCTTCAATAACTAATAAACAAATGATGCATTTCTTTAAAAAAAAATGCTCCATTTCTGACAATGCCATATGGGGGAATGAACAGCCTTGGTGGAGTACTGCACTCTCTGAGTGCTTTTCTAGTTAATTCATGCTATTATGTGACATTATATCTTTACTGCTATCAGTTCTTTATAAGCAGGTGATGTAGTGTAATATGTTCAATCAAAATACACTCTGACAAGTAATTACTCCTTGTTACACAATAAAACACTATCCTGGCAATTAAATGTCCATCTTTGTGTAATCAGTTTTATCTAAAGTGGTTTCAAAACCTGCCTTTGTGAGTCTGTCTGCCTTTGAGGAAGTGATGTTAAATGACAATTTTGCATCATGATTTCTTCATAAAACCACTGACATTTCACTAAGAGCTTATTTACTGTTAGATGCATGTTAAGGTCCCATTACCTGAGGTTATTTCATTTGTCACGCAGCCCTGTTGGCCCTAAATTCCTCGAAACGCCTCTGGCAGTAACCTTACGTAACTGGTGCAATACAGTGTTTTCACTGTTGTTTAGTTCCTTATTCAAACACCAGCTCAGTGGCTCTGGGTTATGTTTTTTCTTTGAATTTCAACTGTACTGCATGCAGCAAACAAACAGCTAATATTGTGAGTGATTTCTGTGGCGTGCTTGCTTTAATCAACGAACCCCTCTGCTCTGGAAACATGGCCCACTGAAGGCTACACTCAAGGAGTGCAAGTTATGTGTTAGTCATCATCATTCTTCAGTCATGTACTATCTTGGATTATCTACTCTTCCTTCAATCTGAATTATATGACAAACAAATCCTAGATAAGGAACTTACAGCTCACCATATGGGAAACAGTTACACTTGGGCTTTATTGCGTCCAGCTGTGCAACCAGCCTGCTTACAGTAATATAATTAAAGGGAGTGAATGCCATGTTTCCTTCCCATCATTCCCTGAAAATATCACCTTTATCAGGCCCATAAAGAGTGTGATTGTTTTTTGTCCCAGCTTCATGGGCTTCTAGTGGTAAACACAAAGGAGCTGTCGAGAAGCAATTTAACAATACAGGATGTTCAAAAGGACCAGTAGCACTTGCTGTTTTAATGTTCAATTAAAGCCAGTCAAGAGCAACTGAATATCTATGATCTGTGCTTGATATTACTAAAAGCATTTCACTTGCTTTTTTTCCCCATCATGTCTCATCTTAAAGTTTGTGATACAGTAGAGTTCAGTACCATAAAGTAATACATCTATATATCAGTATCCACTGCAGTTGGTCATTTCTGCTTCGTACAAACAACTATGAGTCATGTTCACTCATCCTAAAGGTGGTTTATTTTTATTGACTGCAGCTGGTTTTGCTAAATGAGTAATTACTTGCAGGTAGCTTTAAGTGCTTGTTAAGTGGGATCAGTTTAGTGTGGGTAGTTAACACCATTACAGTTTTAACACTCCTCCTTCTGGCAGTGTTATGTTTAGTGATAAATCAGTCCAGGCAATGTGAATATTATTTAAGCCCTTTTAGTAATTGATAGTCATTGCAGTTTTGTCTAACTGGACCTGATTGTTTCAGTGACTGCCTGTCATTGCCTGTCAGGGTTACAGTGGCCCATTTCCAGCAACCATCACTCCTGTGTTCTAATGCTACATTGTGTTAGCTAATGGTGTTGAAATGCTAATTGATGATTAGAAAACCCTTGTGCAATTATGTTAACACGTGACTAAAAGTGTGGGTTTTCATGGAAAACATGAAATTGCCTGGCTGACCCCAAACTTTTGAACAGTAGTGTGCATCATAGCACACTATTTCTACAGGGGACACTTACTAAGAGCTAGCTTTGTTTAGTAAGATGTATATACATGACAAATTTAAAGCTAAAAGGTACAAAAACATGCTCATGAAAGAATAAATGTGAGGAATGCATTATATCAAAAGACAAATGTATCACTGAAGAACTACATTCAGTTGATGTTGAACTCAGGGCTGTGACAGAACTGTGAGAAACCCAGACAAGTGGAAAAGTTTAAGAACACTTTGAAGGTAATTCTAATTCAGAATAGCTAAAAGTTGACCTCCCTGTATCTGTGTGCAAACTTAACACTTTATATATACAGTACAGGGATTTTTCATGTATGCACTAGATATATGTTTGCTCTATACTCACTGATGAATGTAAATAAGCTGTTTTGAAAGAGAAGTGTGAAAACCAAACACGAAAAGAGTCACAGTGTTTTGGTTTTTCCCAGCCTCGTCCTTGTATATATTCCCCATTTTCTGACTTCATCATTTCTCATCCTCTCTCTCTCTCTCTCTCTCTCTCTCTCTCTCTCTCTCTCTCTCTCTCTCTCTCTCTCTCTCTCTCTCTCTCTCTCTCTCTCTCTCTCTCTCTCTCTCTCTCTCTCTCTCTCTCTCTCTCTCTCTCTCTCTCTCTCTCTCTCTCTCTCTCTCTCTCTCTCTCTCTCTCATCCTCTCTGTCTTTACTCATTGCGATTGGCTGAGAGGGCTGATGACACATCAGAGGCAGGGGAGGTAGGACTATAAAACCTCTGTTCTGGCTCCGTTCAGACGCAGACTATCTTGCTCTCCACTGAGTTTTACTGAAGGATATAAAGCACCATCTGACCAAGACACCACCTTAGACCAACTCCAACCTGCTGCTATGTGTAAAGGACTAGCATCACTGCCTACCTGCTTGGAAAGGTACACGAGGCTCTCTGCACTCACTCACACTACAGATGTTTGGGGATTTGGATTATATGACATGGAAGACGGCTCTGCTGCTTTATCACTGTGCATCTGTGTGTGTGAGGATTTGAGCTTAAGCCGTGTCAGTTCTAGGTTATGTAAAATGTAGACTTTGCCATCAGTGTGGATTTATTTAGTGCTTTTACTGATGGCTTGCCAGTGGGGATGCACACGTGGTCTTGTTAAAAATAAATCTAACCTGTTGTCTTTTTCTTTTAGGGCCAAAGAGCTGAAAGCAAGACTGGGAAGCTTTTTGCAAAAACCCAACTGGAATCTACCCTGTTGCAAAATAGGAAAAAATAAGTAAGCATCACTCTTACAATATATAACAACAATGTATGATTATTGTGACAGTTTTTTTTGTTTTGTTTTTATAAAATTCCAGGTTCAATCTAATTGTACTTCATCTATTTTCAGGCCAACCCTGGAGGAATGCCATAGGTGGAAAGAGTCTTTTGAAAAACTCCTGTCCAGCAAATGTAAGTAAACCTTTTGAAAATGCATATTACCACCAAGAAGGTGACTTTGAATGCCAGTAAACTGCACACATACAGGCACTTATCAGTGCAGCCCCTGCGGGCCCATTATGTACAATTAGTAATCAAATTTCATCTCTTTCCTCAGATGGACTGTGTGCCTTCACAACCTTCCTGGTCTCTGAGTTCAGCGAGGAGAACATTGCGTTCTACTTTGCTTGTGAGGATTACAGGAATACCAAGTGTCCTGCTAAACTACCCGCTAAAGCTCGGAAGATCTATGATGAATTCATTGGCAGTGAAGCTCCCCGGGAGGTAAGAACACACCACATCTCAAAGAAAGACTTATAGCTATTATCCTTTTCCAAAAAGACAAAAATAAAACTCCTTCTAATATGTTGTGTCCTTTTGTTCATTTTATAGATTAACATTGACCATGAAACCCGTGACATCACTAAAGCCAACATGCTGACCCCCTCATCGTCTTGCTTCGACCTGGCTCAGCATAGGATCTACATGCTCATGGCCAAAGACTGCTACCCTCGCTTCCTCCGTTCTCCAGCCTACAGGGATCTAGTGTGCCAAGCCAAGCCCAGCACCAAGGCCGACAAGCACCCCCAGCAGGAGAAGAAGGTGTGAAGTCTGTCCACGAGCCTACAAGGGATTGTTAGTGATCGCCTTAAGATTTGAGAAAGCAAGAGATGTTTGGCACGAAGTGCTGCAGTATGAAGCCGGTGCCGACACTGTCGCAGATGCACAGATCGTCGTGAGAGAAGCAGTGCATGAGGATATTCTGTAGATTCTGTCTCTTCAGAGATGAGAAAAGACTGGAGAGAAAAGTAAAATGAAGGAAAAGTTGAAGGTTGATGCCTTAAAGTGCAGTGTTGTGTAAGTACAGATGGAGTTTGGGCAGCAAAGAAAAACTTATTCTAAAGTGACTGAATGACAAACAGGAGGGCAGTAGATGTGAAAAATGCACTTTTCTTTGCCTTCGGGCAAACTTTTATGGTTGTGATGTGTAATGTCCCTCTGTCAGAGTTGTACACTGTTTGTGAACAGGCATGTATGGTACTTGATGAATTTGTATTTATTTGTATTTATTTGCCTGTAGTATATTTGTTACTTTTCTATCAAACCAATATGAAAATAATGTGCAATTCAATTTGTATTATATTATTTATATCACTGTTATCGTTTTTTTTACGTAGCAGAAAATAAACTAAATTGTTTGAAAAATAAAGTGTGGTTAAAAAAAGGTGAAATGTATTGTCTTTATTGAACAAATTCATGCTTTAAATATTATTTTCCTCTGTTGGATACTAGATGGGTTGCTAAGCAGAGCCACATACATACTTGCAGCACAGGAGCAAAAACAGAAAACAAACATTTCACGGTCATTAGGACAGTTTAAACCTGTAACATGGTTATTTTTAGTCTCTCATTTACCCTAGTGACATATATGCAGCATCAAATGTAAATATAAAGCCAGGTGAAGTCTGCACGTAGTTGTGCAAATATCCAGAATCCACAGGTTTAATCATCATTATCTGATATGGAAATGGCAATGATGTATTTGCTTTCTGCTATGAGGCATTGTGTGGATGATATTGTGCTGAACTGTTTTTCACCAAGGAAACTGCTGTGCTCTGTGTCATAAAGAACTCAGACAATGATATCACCCTTCTCCTCATGGCTTTTGTCCCCTATCATGTGAACGAAGAGCTTTCTAGGAAACAGGAAGCACAAGAGATGATGTGACAGCATTAACGTAATGGGAAGCGCTGTAAAACTTTATTATTACCTTGGACACTATTTGTACTGGCCATCAACAGCAGGTAATAAATGACAGCAAAGCTGCTACCAGGCTGGAGCTCCACCACTGCTGCTTGTTGAACCAAACAGACAGCGGGATAATGCATAACCCTATAGAGTTAAGTAATAATGACATTGATTACAATGATGGTGCTGGTTATATAATTTGTTCTCATTAAAATGTTAAAATTTGCCAGTATGATTGCTTTGGTACAGCAGGCAGACTCCAAAATGTGGCTAAATGTCTAGTTTGTATATTCAGATTTCATCAGTGTAGAGTGGAGCCATTATTAGGTGGACAACAGCGGGTCCCCAGCTCTGATCCATATGAACATCTCACAATGCTGCCTTCTTCTCCATGGCAACTCTTTGACATTTATATTTTAAAACTGAATTTATCCTTACCATCTGTAATACTCGTTTGGGATTTTGTAAGTTTTGACATACAGTGAACAGCGTTGCAGTGGACATGTCACAAATAGGCTATAGAGTACATTAGGTTTCCAAGATGAACCGTAAATATGAGAGGAAAATACTTTCACAATTAAATTTTAAAGGTAATTTTAAAGCGCTTTCTAGAAAAACATTTGATCAACACCCAGGAGCTGGAGCTGTTGGAGACCAAGCCAGAGCCAGAAGAGTGGATGGACAGAAACACAGCTGCAAATGAATAGTAAAATGGCTCCATGCCTGCATCAGAACATGCATAAGGTGATAAAACTGTACCCATGCATGTGTGATGAGTATTACTGCCCCATAATGACCAAGATTCAATGAATGCAGCTTTAAAGTTCACCTTTGTTTTGATTTTCAAGTGTTTTGGTTAATAGTGCTAAATGCTAACATTGTGCTAACCTTTGGCCTTTCAAACTGTGGAGGTGAGTGCATAATGCAATGTGTGCTGTACAATGTGTGAGTACACCAATTTTGGAGGTGTTGTATTGCACAGTGTGCAGAGCATGGAGCAAATGTGAGGTAGTATTTTACATGATTGTCTTTAAATACACATATTACAGCTAATTACTACTAATGACCAGTTTGGACCTTTGGACTGCAATAAACAAAAGCACATTATTTATTTCTTTATATGATGTGTTGACCTTTGAAAAGTCTTGATATCTAGGGAGAGTCCATTGACTGGAATGGACCTTCCAGGTTGACGAAATTTTGTCGCCACCATGTTGCATTCAAGTTGTCAGTGTCAAATACAGAAAGTAATGTGCCAGTATAAACACTGTCTATCTATAACCTTTTGGTCTTGCAGAACCTGAACTCAGAATTTATCATCTTGTCCATAGCATGAAAACCACCAAAACAGGACATGACCTCATGTATGGGTGAGTCTGCATCCAGTCCGACATGAATTCAGGAACTATGCTGCTCTACCGTCTCAGATTTTGTACAGAGTTTACTTATTGACACCACTATGTGAAATGACACAGACTGACCCATAATATCACATCCACACAATATTTGGTTAGTTGACATAAAACAGTTTTATAATATCAGTGCTTACAGTCATGTTTTTACCATGAACAGATCAAGTTGCCATGGTGACTTTGCCCTAGTTATTCATGGCTGCTTGCAGCTATGTTTTCATGTGTTTCTGTTTTCTTTGGTAGGATAGTTTATTTAACAATTGTGTTTTTATCTTTTGAGGTTTTGAGATTTGCTTCTGTGATATTTTTGCCTTTAATTCTGATTAATGGAAATGAATGAACTCTGATAGACTGCCTGGCCTTTTTTAGATTTAGGTGGATTCAGCCACCCACAACGTGGTTATTATCAAAAAAATAAATAAATTAAACACTTATCGATGAAATAATGAATTAAGGTTCCCTAGAAAAACAGACATTATGAAAGTCACTAGTTGTATCCACATGCTGTTAAGACCAGAAGAGTTCTCAAAGCATTACACAATTGCACCATTTATGTCCATAAATATTCACTGTGCTCCAAACTAAGACTCAGCTGAGCTCTACTCCTCCAAAGAGCTCATGCTGACACAAAGCAGTACTAACAGGCTTTTTTTTCTTTTTATAACCAACATCCAACATGATGGTTTTTAAGTAAATACATTTTTACATATTGCAACTGTTACATTTCATAAGTGAGAGCAGACTCAAGAGAAATGTGGATTTGTTTTATGACACAGGATTTTAGACGACACCAGCTTATATTACATGTTATAAAATCATTATAGCATTTTCAGTGTGAAGCAGAAAATTGTGCCTGCAGTGTGTGCCATAACTGTGAAGTTACACTGACATCTAGTGGTTTGATTTGGTATTACTGCATTTATTAAACCTTCCATTACTGCTGGAAATGTTTCCTTTTCAAGATATGTAGAATGTGACAATTTAATGACTAAAGTCATCAATGGTAGAAGACACTAAAAATGATAAATATTTTACTTGTGAAATACACTCTCTTGAATAGAAAATTAAACAGTCTGAACAGGACAAATGATTCATATCCACTAGAAAGCTACCAAAAGTACAATAAGACAGAGTTGATATTTGTTAGTTTTAAAGAGTCTCGAACAATAAAGGATGAGAATCACTGTTTTGGACCATTTTCATTTAATAATTGAATTGAATTGAATTTCATTGCATTTTATTGTAATTCATTTTATTTCACACTACTAAGTTGTAATTACCCATTTGAACAGATTTGTTTTGTAATAAAGACATTTAGCTAAGTATAAATTTTAAGTCCAGACAAATGCTGAAAAAAATCAATTTAAATTAAATTTTTAAGTAAAATCAGTCCCTCCAGGAATTTGCGGTGTTGCGATCGCACGTGAATTCAACCAATCTCCACGAATGCTGCACGACCTTGCTATTTTGTCCAATCATCACAACTTTTCCGCAATTTTGGCCAGCCTCCCATGAGTTACACCAATCATAGCAGTCCCCAGCTCAAACGTAATGCACATACGTCACCGAATTCACTTCCTTGTTTATGGTTTGAAAATCCAGTCGTGCGATACAAATGTCTCTCACTTACCAACAAAAATTACTGCAAACAATGCAAAACTATTCCCTGATCTTCTTCATGAAAGCGGACCACAGACCAGACAAATCACCGCGAAGGAAGCTGTTGCATCCAGATCTGTTGTGAACACTGAAAGAATGAAGGTAAATTAGATGAATTACTCTGCCAAGGAACGCAGCAGTGTTTGGTGACGAACGGTGTTCTAGTTTGACTGGTGATCAGGTTAACTGGCGATAGTTTCCGTCTCCAGATGTTTCGTTCGCAGATTCGTCACGATCAGACCTGGATTTACGTGAAATAAAGATACCAGATAAAGAAGACGTCGTCGAAAAACGTCGGCATCACTGCTTAATAAAGTCTGTATCCATGTAAATATCATCTACAGACAGTAAAAAGAAATGTGCGGGCCGAAATAAAAAACACGTATTTTTCAAGTACGGTGAGAGGATTCGAAACCACGTAATCCAGCGAAAAAACTATGAGATCACCGTTTTACTCATTATACTACCAATCAGCTCGACAAGCATTCTGCTTCATCTATATGGATCACTGTCATCCTGTCAGGTGTTTAACACCTGGTGATTGTTCAGGAAACACGTCCATGTCAGCTGGGGATAATCACAACTTAACACAGGCTTCCTAGTTAACAACGGGTCAGAAAACTATTTATTGTCTCACCAAGAAAACCCACAACATGAAAGCACGTCCGCTGCTGTGTTGTGTGTTAGTTTGTGTGTTCAGTGGAACAGATCCAGAGCAGAACTTCAGGTTTAACTCGGGTTTGTTCTCAGAAACACTCAGACCCTCAGCAGCCTCCCATCAGAACAACACGCAGCACATCAGCTTGATTTGCTAAAATACATCGGAACAAACTGAGACCACGTTGTCAAAACTAGTCACTCAGAAAACAATAAAAACTCGTTCAGTCATCCACGTCCTAACCGTCATTTCAGAGCACTTTAACCGCTGACAATACTTTTTTTTTTGTTTTTTGTTTTTTTTTTTTTCAAAAGGAAGTAAAGGGATCCGACCTGGTCAAAACAAACAATATATTTGTGTCTTCCCAAACACCCTGGCTGGTTTAGAAATGGCAGAAGATACTTTTAAAGATGTCACAGAGGAAGACTAGTGTGAATTGTGGTGATTGACAGTATTTGATTTAATGACATGTTCCTAATCCACCTTAGAGTACATATAGGCTAAATATACAAATATGGCAGCACAATATCTTCAGAGTCCAACAGGAATATCTGTAGTTGTAACGTTCATATATGACTGTAGTCTACTTCAATACATGCAATAGGTGCTCATGGCTCATTGTGTAGAACGAATAAACCATTGTTTGTTTTGACCACATCGAATCCCTTTACTTCGTTTAAAAAAAAAAAAAAATATATATATATATATATATATATATAAAATATATATATATATATATATATATATATATATATATATATATATATATATATATATATATATATATATATACATATATATACATATATATACATATATACATATATACATATACATATATATACATATATATACATATATATACATATATATACATATATATATACATACATATATACACATACATATATACATACATATATATACATATATATATACATATATATATACATATATATACATATATATATATATATATATATATATATATATATATATATATATATATATATATATATATATATATATATATATATATATATATATATTGCCAACGGTTAAAGTGCTCTGAAATGACGGTTAGGACATGGATGACTGAACGAGTTTTTATTGTTGTCTGAGTGACTAGTTTAAACAACGTGGTCTCAGTTTGTTCGGATGTATTTTTGGAAATCAAGCTGATGTTGTGCTGCGTAGTGTTAAACACCTGGCAGGATGACAGTGATCTATATGGATGAAGCAGAATGTTTGTAGAGCTGATCGGTAGCACAATGAGTAAAACGATGGTCTCGTAATTTTATCGCTGGATTACGTGGTTTCGAATCCTCTCACCATACTTGAAAAATACGTGTTTTTTATTTCGGCCCGCACATTTCTTTTTACTGTCTGTAGTTCATATTTACATGGATATAGACTTTGTTAAGTAGTGATGCCGACGTTTTTTGGTGAGGTCTTCTTTATCTGGTATCTTTATTTCACGTAAATCCAGGTCTGATCGTGACGAATCTGCGGACGAAACATCTGGAGACGGAAACTATCGCCAGTTAACCTGATCACCAGTCAAACTGGAACACCGGTGCGACGGCTCTCCAAAAGTTTCGATTTTACGCAAAAATAATCCTCCAGAACTGGCTTCAGATATGACTGATCTGCTTTTGGTTGAACACAAAGATAAAACTACAGAGATAGAAGCTGTGCCCCAGAGGTAAGATGACATTTCTTCATTTAAATCTATTATTATGTCCCATCTGCTTTTAAACTACATGTACTATTCAGCCAAAGTTACTGATTTGAACTAGTGCAAAAATGAGGGAAAATGGATATTTCCTGTCTTTTTTTTTTGGTAATTTTTCTACCAGGTGTTAAACTGAACTTGGCCATAATAATCTCATAAATGAAAGTAGCTTCACTTGTTTTGGACGAGAATCAGCTGGAAGTTTCCTGAAGTATCAGTTACTGGTGCTCATAAAATCAGCTGATGGCTGCCATGATACTTGTTTTTACCAGCAGTTTATCTAAACCTCCTCAGGTCAGAGGTTTTTAAACCACATTTAGTAAACCAGTCCATTTTTAACAGTCTCTTCAGAAAGCATTCACTCAATTCCAGAAATTATTGTGTAGTAAATTCAATTTTAAATGAATAAAAGTGGATTTTTTTACTTATTATTCTACAATTTGTAACCCATAATGACAAAATGAAAGTAATTTAGATTATATTCATGTGGCACTTCTCTGAACAAAACTTCTTTACAAAAGCAAACATTTAAGAAGACTATTAACTCTTGATAAAAAAAATCTGTGAAAAATAAACAGCTGAAGAGCATGAAAATAGAGACCACTATGATCATGCAATCATAAAGGCTTTATGATAAAAGAATGTTTTAAGAGTTTAAAAGAGATGTTGCTCATCTGATTCAAATTTATCCCATTTCACAGTTATTAAGAAACTGTTTACTCCAGGAAATACTGAAAGCTTTAAGTATAGTTTATAATCTCACCACAGTTCCCTGGACGCCATAGCTGAATGTGGCCTTATATACACAGGTGTGAGCTTTTTCTAAATTGTCCAATCAAATCAAGCGGCCACAGGTGGCAGCTAAGATCTCAAGGAGGAGCAAAGCAAGCAGGACACAGCTGACTGCAATTTAGAGCCACAGCAAAGAGTCTGAATAGTTTTGTAAATGGAAAATCCTTGATATTTAATAAATTTGGTAAAATTAACAAATATATGCTTTCATTTTGTCATTATAGGCTATTTAGGGTTAATTGATGAAGAAAAATGCCACTTTCATTAATTTAAAATACAATTAGGATGCAATAAAACGTCCAAAAAGTATAAGGATATGAATGCTTTAAAAGATATTGTATCATTAGGTTCAATGTGATGTAGTTTCCAAAGATATCATTGTCTATGATGTCTGTTGCGCTTGTAAATCAGAACATTAAGTATATTTATCTTCAAGACTTGTCTTAAATCTTTTTTAATCTATCATCTTTGTCAAAGTAATGCAGTGATAGCTGTCTGTATATCCTAGCGTATGTTCTATTTCTATTCTATTTCTATCTTCACATTTTAAGCTTCTGGACTTTTCTAATACTCTATTTTATTATAAATACCTGCATTTTTGGCACCTGTTTCTTCAACCAACACGATTTGCACATTCTTTTATACACCAATCAGGCATAACATTGTGACCACTTGAACCCAGTGGGGCATGGACCCAGGACCTCTTGGGATGTCCTGTAGTACCGGGATGGTGGCAGTGAATTCTGTGGGTCCTATGGGTTGCAGGGTGGAACCTAACTAGATCAGGCTTATCCTGGCACATCCCACAGATGCTCAGTAAGATCTGGATCTGGGGAGTGTGGAACCCGGGTGACCATCTTAGCTCTGTTGTGTTCCCCGGGTCACTCCTGAGCAGTTTTTGTGGTGTGTCGGGGTGCATTGTCCTGCTGAGGGTGACATCTGGCATCAAGGACTGCTGTTGCCATGGGTGGTTGGGTGAGTTGCTGGACCTGCCATGTTTAGGTGGGTGGTACATGTCAAACATCCACATGAATGTCAGGACTCAAGGTTTCCCAGCAGAACATTTCATTATAAAAAGATGATTGATGTTATTCACTTCACCTGTCAGTGGTCATAATGTTGTGGCTGATCGGTGTATATTGTCTCCTTATCTACCTTGAATGTAGCGTGTGTGAGCTCCTGGATTTCTAGAATTGCCTGAAGGGGATAAATAAAGTGTCTGTCTGTTTTAATTCTGCATACTTTTAATGGTGGCAGTTTGTCGAAGCATTACAGAACATAAAACAGAGCTCATGTGGTAACCCACAGACTTTCTCAATAGAAGCGTTATACTTCCTGTTTACATCAATCAAAGCCACCAAATTATAAGAACTGCTCCAAAACCTAAGGCAAACTGATGGTCCAAATCTACCTAATACAAAGAACAAAAATGGGAGTTACAAAATATACTATGGACTATTTCAATAAAGTGTTTCTGTAAATCTTATTTTTCAGTATTCATGGTTTCAGATTTTTTTTTCACACAGAACATGAGCATTCAGGGCCTACCAGAGATGAAGGGCTATGACCCACTAGATACCACCCTCAAGTTTGTCACCAGGAGGGACGACTTGGATCCAATTTGTAAGATTCTTTTTCTTTTTCACTGAACAGAAAAATGCTACAAACAACAGTTTCAGTAGTTTTTCTTCCCCTTCCTCTGTAATTGTCTCCTCATATTTTCATGAACTCACAGCTGTATGAACTGCATATTACCAAGTAATGTAGCTGATATTTGCTTTTGCCCACCTCAGCCTCAGATGATGACTCTCTCAGAGCAGAGATGTCCTGCGGCCACGCCGTCACTCCTGAATCTCTAACACAGTGGTGTCGCAACCTGCTGGACCAGGTATAATGGATGCAGTATCTGTATGTGCACAATGGAATCGAAAGAGAGACAAGATTATACACATCGATGAGACGGGATACAGGTGAAGCCAATGAGGGCAGAACAGACAATCAGAAAGGAGGGAAAACAGAGAAAGAGAGGAAGCACAAGCACTAAGTAGCTTATTGAAAAGGGATGTAAACTGTGCACTTACAAAGATAGGGACAGGAGATATAAAAGCAGAAACCAAAGCCAGGTCAGATTTAAAAACAAGAAAAATACTCAGAGAGCGCAGTACTCCACCAAGGCTTCTGAGTCGCTGTGTCATTTCCGACAAAAAAAATGACCTTGCACTGCGCACAGGCGTGTGTTATGCATGTGTACGTTATATACAGATATCGAATTGCGTGACTTAAATATGTAGCAGGCGGTGGAAAGTGATGGAACTCGGAAACACCCCAACAATTTAATCAATTGTTCCTTGTATGATTTCCAACAGATAAGTCCCGATAAGTCCACAGCAGTCGATTTGCAGTAGGATCGCAATTTTGTGATCGTCAGCAGGCAACTGACGTAGTGTTCACTTGTTATCATAGTTACAGTGACCACGATCTCGCAATGATACAGAAGTCTTTAACAAATCCATAGATCCAGACTAGAAGGCGAAAATCTAATCACTTGGTCCTTGTGTCATTTCTGACCTTCCCTGAAAATTTCATCCAAATTCGTTATTCGGTTTTTGAGTAATGTTGCGAACAGACAGACAGACAGACGCTTATCGCCACAAAACTCCAACGTGTTCCTTGATGGAGTGAAAAGTATATGAAAAGTAGGAGAACAGAAGTATAAACTTGCAAGAAAGAGAAATGCTCAAGTAGAGTCAGATCTCTTAATTACCTCAATATTCTACTTAAGTAAAAAGTCCCTTGATTGCTTTCTGTCATTTCAAAATGATTTTTCTTTGTGTTTTAAGGGGCATTACACATTTAAATGCCCTGCACTGGTAGAGGGGACCACAAGGTGCAATAAGGCGTGGTCGTACCAAGAGGTGCCAGACTGGCAGATTTATCTGTTGAGGAAATGCAGCACTTTGAGGACAACATGGCCCGCATGGCTGCTGCTAGACACTGCGAGTTTCAGCCAGTAAGTGGTCCAGTGCTCTGTGGTTGTATTAATGCTGACTTTTCAGGGATTTACTCTGACTCAAACATTAAAACCAAATCAAGTGGACTGATGTTTATTTTTTCTTCACTGTTCTCCCCCATCAGTGTCCCCAGTGCAAAACAAACATGGAGAGGAAGGATCTTTCCAACCTGTGTGTCATATGTATCATATGCACAGCTGATCAGGGGGGAACCTATCAGTTCTGCTGGCAGTGTCAGAAGCCATGGAAGGGCTCAGCTCCTCGATCGGACCGCTGTGGCAACGATGACTGCATCAACAGGGACCTGCAACTGCTGCAGACATGCAAATCCATCGACCTGCCGGAGGTGGCGGGCGTCACCAGCTGCCCCTCTATCCGACTCTGTCCTACATGTGGCATGAAGATAGAACATAGTAGACAAAACTGCAAAAATGTTATATGTCCTCGATGTCATAAGGAGTTCTGCTTTGTTTGCCTGAAACTAACGCGGCAATGTTGCAAGACCAGTTCACCATTCAGAATCTGCCCAGGCGGTGTAGCTCCAAGACAGACTTCTATTCCGGTATGGCAGAGAAAATGAAGGCAATCCAGGTGTCTTATCTTAATTCAACAAGAGATCTTTAACAGAAGTGTTTAAAAACACAACAAAAAATCAATGCATTTATTTTGAAAGGTCTCAATATAGTCTCCTGGACACCAAATGTTTGTGGCATGTAACTCTGCTCCACAAGACAACTAGGTTCTTATTTGTGGTTTCTCTGCCTCCCTCTGGCTGAACTTTAAATTGCACATGACAAATATGTTTGGTATTTACCTCTGAATCTCCATTACTGAAATACTTAAGATGTTTTATATATACAAAATGGAACCTGTTTTATTTTAATTAGCTTTTTCTGTATACCAGTGTGGCAAAATCTACCTGGTAAAACTTAATTTATACTCAGTGTGAGAGGGAATCTTTTATAAAAAATAGATCTGAATGTAAATTTTGATTTACATCTCAAATTCACCCAGACAAGGCTATTGTGTGTCTGTATCATTAACATTAGAAACACTCATTAAGATCAAGTAAATTAAACATAACTTAAGGTTTTGTGTTTTCATTCCAATCAGACAAGTGTCATGGTACTTTTCTTTATTACATCACAACATATTCATTCAAACAGATTCAAACACAGAAGACAATAATTAAAGGTTAATATAAAGTAATTATCAAGCTGATTAATAATTATATTCCAGATTATTTAGATATGAGATTTAAACTTTTTTTTTGCATTTCTTAAAGACTTAAAGAGCCTTTATTGTCATTGTTCAGAAGTACAATGAAATTTGTCTGAAGAACGTGACAATTAGCAGCAGTGCAAATAATAAAAATAGTTTAAAAATACTCTCAAATAATAAAAAGAAGAATCAAAGTACTATATACAAACAAAGTAAAGTGATCAGTGCTGATAAAGTGGTCCAGTGTTGAAATAGAGTTCTTATTGCATAGATGAACTGGGAGGGGGGAATGACTGGGTGGTGGGGCAATGAGTGGGGGGGTGTGATGGCAGCGACAGCTCTGGGGAAGAAGCTGTTCTGCAGTCTGCTGGTTTTTGTTTTTAATGACAGCCTCCGCAGAAAGAAAAGTCTCTGCTGAGCCTTCTTCACCAAGTGGGAGGTGTTGGAGGTCCATGTGAGATCACTGGTGATGTGGAGACCCAGGTACTTGATATTGCTGACCCTCTCCACCTCCTCTCCATTTATGCAGAGAGGTTGGGGGGGGGGCATTTTTCTGGCTCTCCTCAAGTCCACAATGATCTCTTTTGTTTTGATGGTATTCATCACCAGGTCACTTTCAGAGCACCAGCTGACCAGGTGCTGGACCTTCTCCCTGTAGTGGGTCTCGTTGTTGTCAGATATTAATCCCACTATGGTGGTGTCATCAGCAAACTTTACTGTCGTGTTGGAGGGGTGGATGGAGGTACAGTCATGTGTGAAAAGGGTGAACAGGGCCGGGCTGAGGACGCAGCCCTGAGGTGCACCTGTACTCAGTGTGAGTGTGGATGATGTCACCTCTCCTACTCTGACACTCTGTGGTCTGCCGGTGAGAAAGCTGTGGATCCAGGAGCAGATTGTGGTGTCTAGTCCCAGATGGCCAAGCTTGGTTATCAGTTTATGGGGGGAGATGGTGTTGAATGCTGATGTAAAATCAACAAATAGCATTCTAACATAGGTGTTGGGGCCCTCCAGGTGGGTCAGGGCCGTGTGCAGGCAGTTGAGATGGCGTCTTCCGTTGATCTGTTTGCCCTATAAGCAACTGGTGGATGTCCAGATCAGCAGGAATGATGTCCTTGATGTAATGCAGGACCAGCCTCTCAAAGCACTTCATTATTATTGGTGTCAAGGCAACTGGGCGGTAGTCATTCAGGCATTTCACTGCCTGTTTCTTGGGCACGGGCACTATAGTGGTGAATTTAAGGTATGTGGGGACTACAGCCTGCTGTAAGGACCGGTTGAAAATGTCCGTAAACACGCCTACTAGCTGGTCTGCACATGCCTTCAGGACCCGGCCCGGCACCCCGTCTGGACCTGCTGCCTTGGTGATATTGATTTTCTTCAGTGTTGACCACTGTTCCCTCTAAGCTGCGCGCGTGCATGCGCAATTGCGCACTGCTGACACAGTCTCCGTGCACAGAAAAAAAAATCCAACCTAAATTATAAATAAAATAAACACGTAACAATTCATTCTGTGCTATTTTTCAATGTGAGTCAGTGAGTGACCGGTGACTGGCTGCTGCCGCCAATGATGCGATTCACATACGTATTTACCATAGACTGTATATAATGGTATTTATGCAGCTAATCAACGTCAGGCGTCCTTATGTGCAGCCACCGTTGTTCTCATAGATATGAATGAGTAGATACGACACGCCCCTTTGAGCTGCGTGCTACGGCGAGGCTAAGCTAGTGGGAGCAAAGTTTCAGTGCATTCTCTTTTTTTTTTTTGTCTGCATTTGTTCTCATTGTTTAACTCCACAAAAGAGGTGTCAACATTGTATGAGATTGATGCATATTTTAGTCTTGCAGCCAAATATTTTAATATTTAGTGCATGTGTGTGACCATCACCAGCCCTCCCTGAAAGCTAAGCAGACATTCTTTATTAGAATTCCCTATTATAAGCCAGGGAGGGCAGTGCTACACCTCAGTGATGTGTGGGGCAAACAAAGACTGAACAGGACGAACAGGACAAACAGGACGAACAGGGATAGAAATTAACAGGCGGAGCTATTGCAATTAAAGATTGTAAGGTGGTGTGTTATTCCCAACTACTAACTATCCATCAATAAAAAAAAAATTTGAAAAAAGAAAAGAAAACCAAACCAACACAAAAGAAAAAGAGATTCAATAAATAAATAATTAAACAAATGGTACTGAGCACCATAATTGTGGATGTCTTGATAGTATAGAATAGAATAGAATAGGCCAGAAGAGGATACTAGTGAAAGAGAGAATGAGTTTAGGGTAGAGACTCTGGAGAGATTCTCAGCACATTCTGGCAGGTCCCATCATTCGCTGACAATGGGACTCGGCAGTGGCTGGCGAGACCTGATCAAACATGCAAGTGTGAAGGACCCCAAAGCCCAGAACAGCAATCACGGCAAGGCAGGGCCAAGCCGACAGGGCACCCCTCCCCCCGGGCCGTAGGAGCCACAGGGCGGCGCCCCCAGAGAGCCACCGGGGCCACCTTGAACGACGCGAACCCGGAGAACAAGAGGGAGCAGCTACCGACACCCCCAGCGCGCCAAGACCGACCCAGGCGGCCCGGGGCACGAGGACCCACCCGCCACCCAAACCCCAACCCCGCCCACCCCAGTCCCCACCAAACCCCCCACCCCCACCCCCTCCCCCCTTACAGTTACAATTCAGATTTTTTTCCTCTAAATTTAGCATCTTTCGTCAGGTTTCAGGGCTCTCAAGGTGAATCTCTACCTGATAAATGTTATAATTCTGATATTTTTCTTATAAATTTAGCATCTTTCTGCAGGTTTCAAGGTTCTCAGTGTGAATCTCTGCCCAATAAATGTTATAATTCTGAAGTTTTTCTTCTAAATTTAGCATCTTCCTGCAGGTTTCAGGGCTCTCAGAATGAATCTCTACCTTATAAATATTATAATTTTGATGTTTTCCTCTAAATTGAACATCTTCCTGCAGGTTTCAGGGCTCTCGGGGTGAATCTCTACCTTATAAATGTTATAATTCTGATATTTTTCTTATAAATTTAGCATCTTTCTGCAGGTTTCAAGGCTCTCAGGGTGAATCTCTGCCTGATAAATGTTATAATTCTGATATTTTTCTTATAAATGTATCGTCTTTCTGCAGGTTTCAGGGCTCTCGGGATGAATCTCTGCCTGATAAATGTTATAATTCTGATGTTTTTCCTCTGAACTTGATGTCTTCCTGCAGGTTTTGGTGTAATTTCTCAGTTTTTCCTCTAAATTTAGCAACTTCCTGCAGGTTTCAGGGCTCTCAGGATGAATCTCTACCTGATAAATGTTATAATTCTGATGTTTTTCCTCTAAATTTAGCATCTTCCTGCAGGTTTTGGTGTAATTTCTCAGTTTTTCCTCTAAATTTAATGTCTTTCTTCAGGTTTCAGGGTTCTCGGGATGAATCTCTACCTGATAAATGTTGTTATTTTTATGTTTTTCCTCTAAATTTAGCATCTTTCTGCAGGTTTTAGGATGAATCTCTGCCTGATAAATGTTATAATTCTGATGTTTTCCTCTAAATTTAACGTCTTTCTGCAGGTTTCAGGACGAGTCTCTACCTGATAAATGTTGTTATTTTGATGTTTTTCCTCTAAATTTAGCATCTTCCTGCAGGTTTCAGGGCTCTCAGGGTAAATCTCTACCTGATAAATGTTATAATTCTGATGTTTTTCCTCTAAATTTAGCATCTTTCTGCAGGTTTTAGGATGAATCTCTGCCTGATAAATGTTATAATTCTGATGTTTTCCTCTAAATTTAACGTCTTTCTGCAGGTTTCAGGATGAGTCTCTACCTGATAAATGTTGTTATTTTGATGTTTTTCCTCTAAATTTAGCATCTTCCTGCAGGTTTCAGGGCTCTCAGGGTAAATCTCTACCTGATAAATGTTATAATTCTGATGTTTTTCCTCTAAATTTAGCATCTTTCTGCAGGTTTCAGGATGAATCTCTACCAGATAAATGTCATAATCCTGATGTTTTCCTCTAAACTTGATGTCTTCCTGCAGGTTTTGGTGTAATTTCTCAATTTTTCCTCTAAATTTAGCATCTTCCTGCAGGTTTCAGGGCTCTCGGGATGAATCTCTACCTGATTAATGTCATAATTCTGATATTTTTCTGATAAATTTAACATCTTCCTGCAGGTTTTGGTATAATTTTGATGTTTTCTCTCTAAATTTAGCATCTTCCTGCAGGTTTCAGGGCTCTCAGGGTAAATCTCTACCTGATAAATGTTATAATTCTGATGTTTTTCCTTTAAATTTAGCATCTTTCTGCAGGTTTCAGGATGAATCTCTACCAGATAAATGTCATAATCCTGATGTTTTCCTCTAAACTTGATGTCTTCCTGCAGGTTTTGGTGTAATTTCTCAATTTTTCCTCTAAATTTAGCATCTTCGTGCAGGTTTCAGGGCTCTCGGGATGAATCTCTACCTGATTAATGTCATAATTCTGATATTTTTCTGATAAATTTAACATCTTCCTGCAGGTTTTGGCATAATTTTGATGTTTTCTCTCTAAATTTAGCATCTTTCTGCAGGTTTCAGGGCTCTCAGGGTGAATCTCTGCCTGATAAATGTTATAATTATGTTTTTCCTCTAAACTTGATGTCTTCCTGCCAGTTTTGGTGTAATTTCTCAGTTTTTCCTCTAAATTTACCATCTTGCTGCAGGTTTCAGGGCTCTTGGGATGAATCTCTACCTGATAAAAGTTATTTTGATGTTTTCCTCTAAATTTAGCATCTTTCTGCAGGTTTCAGGATGAATCTCTACCTGATAAATGTTGTTATTTTCATGTTTTTCCTCTAAATTTAGCATCTTTCTGCAGGTTTTAGGATGAATCTCTGCCTGATAAATGTTATAATTCTGATGTTTTCCTCTAAATTTAACGTCTTTCTGCAGGTTTTACGATGAATCTCTCCCTGATAAATGTTATAATTCTGATGTTTTCCTCTAAATTTAACGTCTTCCTGCAGGTTTCAGGACGAGTCTCTACCTGATAAATGTTGTTATTTTGATATTTTTCCTCTAAATTTAGCATCTTTCTGCAGGTTTCAGGGCTCTCAGGGTGAATCTCTGCCTGATAAATGTTATAATTATGTTTTTCCTCTAAACTTGATGTCTTCCTGCCAGTTTTGGTGTAATTTCTCAGTTTTTCCTCTAAATTTACCATCTTGCTGCAGGTTTCAGGGCTCTTAGGATGAATCTCTACCTGATAAAATTTGTTATTTTCATGTTTTTCCTCTAAACTTGATGTCTTCCTGCAGGTTTTGGTGTAATTTCTCAGTTTTTCCTCTAAATTTAGCATCTTTCTGCAGGTTTCAGGATGAATCTCTGCCTGATAAATGTTATAATTTTGATGTTTTCGAACCTTCTGAAAGGTGACAATCTTCTTGTTTTTACAGTTTCTTACTAGAGGAGGGCAGGTTTTGTTTTTTTTTTACTTGGGGAGGGCAACTTTGGGAGTAGTTTTAATGAGAGCAGGTTTGGGGCTGGTTTTACTTTGAGGGCAGATTTGGGGGTAGTTTTACTCAGGGACGGCAGGTTTAAGGGCAGTTTTACTTGTTGAGGGCAGGTTTTGGGCTGTCTTTTACTTGGTGAGGATAGATTTGGGGCAGTTTTACTTGATGAGGACAAGCTTTGGGCTATTTTTTACTTGATGGGGTAGATTTGGGGGCAGTTTTATTCGTTGAGGGCAGGTTTAGGGGCAGTTTCACTTGTTGAGGGCATTTTTTGGGCTTTTTTTACTTGGTGAGGGCAGGTTTGGGGGTAGTTTTACAAGAGGATATGAGGTTTTGGGCTACTTTTCACCCAGGGTGGTAGATTTGGGGACAGTTTTCCTAGGTGAGGAAAGGTTTTGGGCTGTCTTTTGACCGGGGCCGGTAGATTTGGGGGTAATTTTTCTCATTGAGGGCAGGTTTGGGGGTAGTTTTTCTAGGTAAGTGTCAATTAGGAGTGAAATTTTGGCCCTTTTTTTTTTTTAAATCCAGGGGAGGGCAGGTTTGAGGCAGTTTTACTTGGTAAGGGTAGATTTGGGGGAAGTTTTACCCAGGGAGAGCAGGTTTAAGGGTACTTTTACTCGAAAAGGGCAGGTTTTGGGGTAGTTTTACTTGGTAAGGCTAGTTTAGGGGGCAGTTTTACCTGGGGAGGACAGGTTTTGGGCTGTTTTTTTTTACCAGCTCCATTAAGTTATGTGAACTTGTTTGTGTTCTTTATCTCAAATTGTCATGGTAAGTTTTGAATGTTGAACTCAAGTTTATAAGTTTTAGAAAATTAAAGTTAAAGTAATTAATTGTTTTAACTATTTGTAAGTTTTATCAGGACCTTCAGTGTTGATTTAACTTATTTCTGTAAGTTATACCTTGAAAAAAGAAACGGGGTGCTGGGTGGAGGGAGAGGAGGGTCCTGCAGAAGAAATACCATAATTTTGGGATTAGTCAAAAATAAAACTGTAAAGCTATGATATCTAATAATTATCGTGCTCACCAGTTCTCTAAATTGGACAAACCATCTTATTTCAACCACAACTTAATTATTGACAAACAATATAGAAAACAGCGTGGACTACTTCCAGCTGCGGAGGGACACCTTTTTCCCGCTAGCTGCAATCAGACGCAGTGACGCAGCAGAGTGCAACTGACCAGGGTGGAGGGATACGTCATTCTGCTGGGAGAAGAGACACAGCGAGGAGGTAAGTTATCTTCTGAAAGTGCATTTGAGTTTTTGTCGATAAAATTTAAAAACAATGTCATTTTCTTCTGTGATAAAATGGAGTAAAGTCAGCACGTTGACAGAGCTTTGCGAATATGACTACATTTTCGTGTTTTTCTCTGTGCTAATCCATCCCGTTAGTCGAAGTTTGAAATGGCGCATTAGTAAATTACACCACTGTTGTCCATGGGGGACGTATTTTAGTTGACGGGCGTTCATTTAGGTTACAAATGCTTCCGACGTGACAGGAGCAATTAAAAAAAAAACTTTTGAACTCAACATTTGCCTGCAAGGAACTGCTGGCTAACGTTACCCATTTGTTAGTTAGCTAGTTTGGACACAGTCACGGTAAAATAGTGCTGGATATATTCTGGTATGCCCGCGAAAGCTGAGTCACGTCACGCACCCCCTCCCCCCACCTAGAGTCAGGGCTCGCTTTCAGCCGTCGGCGCCGTAAGTTTTAACTCATGAAATAACACGTTAATGAAGTCTAAAGACTTGGACGCTTATATTTACTGCATGTAGTCAACGTATTTGTCGATGGTCCGAGTGTTTGAGGGGAGGCATTTGTGTTTGTACGGCGTATCGTAATGAAACGAGCTGAAATACCGTTAATTTCTTGCATTGACGCGCCGCTTTTTATCCACCGCCGCGCGCGCTCTCTATTCATCCTCTTGCTCGCGCTATCACAACCGAGCTCCCTCTCGAGACCGCAGCTGCTCTGTGAATGAACATCGTTGTCAGGTTGCAGCACTGTCTGAATTGTGTGTGACTTGTCGAGTTTATTCTGCTTTTCCTAATGACCCTACAATCTACAGTTAATTTTATTGTTCATTCAATCTGGTGGTTATTAAATTGATTATTCCATAAAAGGTCAGAAAATAGTTGGTGAGTTTGTGCTGCTCCTGTCAGGCCGCAGGTACATCCTGCCAAGATGTAGGACAAATAGACTCAAGCATTCTTTTGTCCCTGCTGCAATTGTCCTGCTAAACAAGTGACTGACTAATCTGTTCGTCCTATTTATTGTTGTCGTCTGTGCTTTATGTAACTGGTACTCCGCGATTGTTGTGACTCTTGTTCTGCTGACTGTAGAGTGATTTGCCCCACGGGGACAATAAAAGATTCCTTGATCCTTGAATAATATTGATAAAATTCTTAATCACAGCTTCATTAAGTGCATGGTGACACCCTCAAATTTGTCCCAAATAGATTATTTTCACTCACATTAAACAAAACATTGGAGCCCTTTTTTTTTTTTTTTTTTTTTTTATTTTAAATTTGGAAGCTTGTAAAAGGGAAATTTGGGGAAATTAATTTTCTTTATTTTTATTGATTGAAATACTGGAATTTGTTTTCTATATGACTTATCTAATAATGTCAAATATTTGTTAGATCCAATCCCTGCATCTTTTTAAAAATGTACTAGATTTTTTGGTTCTTTGTAGAAATACTTAACGTAAATGCAGTTTCACGTAGAAGGACCCAAAATATCTATTTCTCTCACTCTTAGTCACTCATGTGATATAAGATGATGCAGATAGGTTAAAAATTGATTCACATTATCCTTTTCAAAACATGCAGCTCATTTTAGTTTTTTTTTCTCTTGCAGTTGTATAAAGCAGTCATTTCATCAAGCAGGAGGTTGACCCTTCAAAGTGTTATGCAGTACCTTGATAAAGAGGTATGTATAGTGTGAATTTGTCAATGTGAACTTCCATAAGAACTGTAGTATTGCATGAGCTCACTTTTGTCTAACTTTATGTAGGACACAAGTCAGAATAGGAGGACAGCTGCCCTTCTTGGTCTTCCACGTTTCTTCTCGGAGGATACTTCAGAGATCATCAGGATGTGTGATGTAAGAAAATATATTAACATGTTTATATAATAGTAATGATTGACGAGATTTATTGGTATTCATTTTAAACAGAAGCACACATTCCTTTTTTCCACAACATTGCAGAACCTTTTTCATTCAACGTTTACTACATCATTCAAAACTTACTGGCAATTCAAATGTTTTAAAATTAACTGATAGGCAGTTTTAAAAAGAGAATGTGTGATATGATGATATAGACTGCTGAACTTCATAAGTCAATCACAATAAATGCATAGCTGACTATGAGGTGTATTTTAATGCAACCACAATTTTTTACCACTTTCAGACAGTTTTTATTAGGTCACCTGAGACGAAGTCAAAGACCTTAATTAATTACAAATTTCAAAGATCTTCGTAACATCCAGATATGGAAGAATCAAATACACTTTGTGGATGGAAGAGTCCAGGCCCCAGGGTTTCACATTTCCCCGTAGGGAGTGGGCAAAGTTTATCTAAAAATAGTAATCTTAACCTTGATGCCGTAGAAATTAAGGTCTCGATAAGTTTGTGAAGTTTGCATTCAATCCTCAAGTAATGAAGCCGCTTAAGTGGTGGCAAAACCTCTCTAAAAATTGAAAGAGCTCTGAATTAAAAACATTGGCTTAATCTATGATGGAGCTGAAAAAATCCGAACTACAAGCTTTGGGTGTTTGCTTCTGATATGACTGTAGCTGTATGAAAATCCCAAAGTCACAAACTTTGTTGAATCTAAATTGATTTAGTTAAAGTGGTATACCATTCAAAACATGGATTCATATTTTTTTTCCATAAACAGCAAAACTGACTACATCAAAAATTCAGGTGACCGTCAAGGCCCATGTCCTCTTGTTTTTGTTTTGTTTAAGCTTTGCTCTCCATGCTTGTAGCCGGCTCCTCGGTACCTTTAAGGTAGGTAGTCCAGCGCTGCAACTCAATGATAGGAACTAAAACTAAGTCTGAACGGGGTTGTGTGGGGATCTTTCTTGCATCAAAAGTATGTCAATAAAAGTGTTTATTTTGTGACTAACCAGCTCAGATTGCCATGATAAGTATCTGACAACATTATGGAGACAAATGCTTCCTTTTTATTTACGTGACGTCGCTTCTTGCCCTTGTTTACATCCTGTTATGTAGTCTGTCATTTGAAGCAGGGGAGTGTGTGTGGATCTACAGACACAGAAACCTGTAATTTGTTTCTGAAGTGATGGCTGAATATTTAGAAGATTTTGAACAGTTGGATTAGGTATTTGAACTTGGTGGCCTATATTATGTATTTGAACTGATGAGAAGCTGCAATAGAAGAAGAGAGGGACAGGGAGAGGGGCAACAGGCTGCAGAGTTTCAGCCAGCCATGCTGTTGTGATACTCAGGAGTTTGTTTTGTTACTCATAGTGTTGTAAGTATTTGACAACATTATGGAGAGAATCCACAAATCAAATTCAAATACTACATCAAAGTATTCAGAATCGTCTAAATATTCAGCCATGTCTTCAGAAATAAACTATGAATTCCCCGTTCAAACTTACTTATGGTTACAGGCAAAAATGAAACTCAGTGAATACAGCATGGATCTGCCTGATTTTGGTTCCAATCATTCAGTTTCACCCCAGGACAACCCTAAATACAGCCAAGGTTCAAAAATCCCAAAGTCTTCCTTGAAGGACAGACAGAAGTTCCATGGGTTCGACAGTTGTCACAATCAAGATGAGAATGTCAAGATCAAGATGAAGATGAGGGTCCTGCAGGAAGATCTGAAGTTCTGAACACCAGAACCCTCATCTTCATCTGAAGACCAGGACTCTCGTCTTCATCTTCATCTGAACACCAGGACCCTCGTCTTCATGTTCATCTTCATCTGAAGACCAGGATCCTCATCTTCATGTGAAGACCAGGACTCTCATCTTCATCTGAATACCAGGACCTTCATCTTCACTTGAACACCAAGACTCTTGTCTTCATCTTCATCTGAACACCAGGACTCTCGTCTTCATCTGAAGACCAGGACTCTCGTCTTCATCTTCATCCGAACACCAGGACCCTCGTCTTCATCTTCATCTGAATACCAGTTCTCCAAATTGGACAAACCATCGTATTTCAACCACAACTTAATTATTGACAAACAATATAGAAAACAGCGTGGACTACTTCCAGCGGCGGAGGGACACCTTTTTCCCGCTAGCTGCAATCAGACGCAGTGACGCAGCAGAGTGCAACTGACTAGGGCGGAGGGATACGTCATTCTGCTGGGAGAAGAGACACGGCAAGGAGGTAAGTTATCTTCTGAAAGTGCATTTGAGTTTTTGTCGATAAAATTTAAAAACAATGTCATTTTCTTCTGTGATAAAATGGAGTAAAGTCAGCACATTGACAGAGCTTTGCGAATATGACTACATTTTCGTGTTTTTCTCTGTGTTAATCCATCCCGTTAGTCGAAATTTGAAATGCCGCATTAGTAAATTACACCACTGTTGTCCATGGGGGACGTATTTTAGTTGACGGGCGTTCATTTAGGTTACAAATGCTTCCGTGGTGACAGGAGCAATTAAAAAAAAAACTTTTGAACTCAACATTTGCCTGCAAGGAACTGCTGGCTAACGTTACCCATTTGTTAGTTAGCTAGTTTGGATACCAGGACCTTCATCTTCACCTGAACACCAAGACTCTCGTCTTCATGTTCATCTTCATCTGAAGACCAGGATCTTCATCTTCATCTGAAGACCTGAACTCTCATCTTCATCTGAACACCACGACCCTCATCTTCATCTGAATACCAGGACCTTCATCTTCACTTGAACACCAAGACTCTTGTCTTCATCTTCATATGAACACCAGGACCCTCGTCTTCATCTGAACACCAGGACTCTCGTCTTCATCTTCACCTGAACACCAGGACTCTCGTCTTCCTGTTCGTCTTCATCTGAAGACCAGGATGCTCATCTTCATCTGAAGACCAGAACTCTCATCTTCATCTGAATACCAGGACCTTCATCTTCACTTGAACACCAAGACTCTTGTCTTCATCTTCATCTGAAGACCAGGACTCTCGTCTTCATCTGAAGACCAGGACTCTCGTCTTCATCTGAAGACCAGGACTCTCGTCTTCATCTGAAGACCAGGACTCTCGTCTTCATCTGAACACCAGGACGCTCATCTTCATGTTCATCTTCATCTGAAGACCAGGACTCTCATCTTCATCTGAAGACCAGGACTCTTGTCTTCATCTTCATCTGAACACCAGGACCCTCGTCTTCATCTTCATCTGAATACCACGACCTTCATCTTCACCTGAACACCGAGACTCTCGTCTTCATGTTCATCTTCATCTGAAGACCAGGATCTTCATCTTCATCCAAAGACCAGGACTCTCATCTTCACCTGAACACCAGGACTCTCGTCTTCCTGTTCATCTTCATCTGAAGACCAGGATCCTCATCTTCATCTGAAGACCAGGACTCTCATCTTCATCTGAATACCAGGACCTTCATCTTCACTTGAACACCAAGATTCTTGTCTTCATCTTCATCTGAAGACCAGGACTCTCGTCTTCATCTGAAGACCAGGACTTTCATTTTCATCTTCATCTGAAGACCAGAACTCTCGTCTTCATCTGAAGACCAGGACCTTCATCTTCACTTGAACACCAAGACTCTTGTCTTCATCTGAAATCCAGTACCCTCGTCTTCATCAGAAGACCAGGACTCTCGTCTTCAGCTTCATCTGAACACCAGGACCCTCGTCTTCATCTTCATCTGAATACCAGGACGTTCATCTTCACCTGAACACCAAGACTCTCGTCTTCATGTTCATCTTCATCTGAAGACCAGGATCTTCATCTTCATCTGAAGACCAGGACTCTCATCTTCGTCTGAAGAACAGGACCCTCATCTTCATCGGAATACCAGGACCTTCATCTTCACTTGTACACCAAGACTCTTGTCTTCATCTGAACACCAGGACTCTCGTCTTCATCTGAAGACCAGGACCCTCATCTTCATCTGAATACCAGGGCCTTCATCTTCACTTGAACACCACGACTCTTGTCTTCATCTTCATATGAACACCAGGACCCTCGTCTTCATCTGAAGACCAGGACTCTTGTCTTCTTCTTCATCTGAACACCAGGACCCTCGTGTTCATCTTCATCTGAATATCAGGACCTTCATCTTCACCTGAACACCAAGACTCTCGTCTTCATGTTCATCTTAATCTGAAGACCAGGATCTTCATCTGAAGACCAATACTCTTATCTTCATCTGAAGACCAGGACCCTCGTCTTCATCTGAATACCAGGACCTTCATCTTCACTTGAACACCAAGACTCTTGTCTTCATCTTCATCTGAACACCAGGACCCTCGTCTTCATCTGAAGACCAGGACTCTCGTCTTCATCTTCACCTGAAAACCATGACTCTCGTCTTCATGTTCATCTTCATCTGAAGACCAGGATCTTCATCTTCATCTGAAGACCTGGACTCTCATCTTCATCTGAAGACCAGGACCCTCGTCTTCATCTGAATACCAGGGCCTTCATCTTCACTTGAACACCAAGACTCTTGTCTTCATCTTCATATGAACACAAGGAACCTCGTCTTCTTCTGAAGACCAGGACTCTCGTCTTAATCTTCACCTGAACACCAGGACTCTCGTCTTCCTGTTCATCTTCATCTGAAGAGGAGGATCCTCATATTCATCTGAAGACCAGGACTCTCATCTTCAGCTGAATACCAGGACCTTCATATTCACTTGAACACCAAGACTCTTGTCTTCATCTTCAGCTGAAAACCAAGACTCTCGTCTTCATGTTCATCTTCATCTGAAGACCAGGATCTTCATCTTCATCCAAAGACCAGGACTCTCATCTTCATCTGAAGACCAGGACTCTCATCTTCATCTGAATACCAGGACCTTCATCTTCACCTGAACACCAAGACTCTCGTCTTCATGTTCATCTTCATCTGAAGACCAGGACTCTTGTCTTCATCTGAAGACCAGGACTCTCATCTTCATCTGAATACCAGGACCTTCATCTTCACTTGAACACCAGGACTCTTGTCTTCATCTTCATCTTCATCTGAAGACCAGGACTCTCGTCTTCATCTGAAGACCAGGACTCTCGTCTTCATCTGAAGACCAGGACTCTCGTCTTCATCTTCATCTGAACACCAGGACCTTCATCTTCACCTGAACACCAACACTCTTGTCTTCATCTGAAGACCAGGACTCTCGACTTCATCAGAAGATCAGGACTCTCGTCTTCATCTTCCTCTGAACACCAGGACCCTCGTCTTCATCTTCCTCTGAATACCAGGACCTTCATCTTCACCTGAACACCAAGACTCTTGTCTTCATGTTCATCTTCATCTGAATACCAGGACCTTCATCTTCACTTGAACACCAAGACTCTTGTCTTCATCTTCATCTGAACACCAGGACCTTCGTCTTCATCTGCAGACCAGGACTCTCGTCTTCATCTTCACCTGACCACCAGGACTCTCGTCTTCCTGTTCATCTTCATCTGAAGACCAGGATCCTCATCTTCATGTGAAGACCAGGACTCTCATCTTCATCTGAATACCAGGACCTTCATCTTCACTTGAACACCAAGATTCTTGTCTTCATCTTCATCTGAAGACCAGAACTCTCGTCTTCATCTGAAGACCAGGACCTTCATCTTCACTTGAACACCAAGACTCTTGTCTTCATCTGAAAACCAGTACCCTCGTCTTCATCAGAAGACCAGGACTCTCGTCTTCAGCTTCATCTGAACACCAGGACCCTCGTCTTCATCTTCATCTGAATACCAGGACGTTCATCTTCACTTGAACACCAAGACTCTCGTCTTCATGTTCATCTTCATCTGAAGACCAGGATCCTCATCTTCATCTGAAGACCAGGACTCTTGTCTTCATCCAAGGACCAGGACTCTCATCTTCATCTGAAGACCAGGAATTTCATCTTCACTTGTACACCAAGACTCTTGTCTTCAACTGAACACCAGGACCCTCGTCTTCAACTGAATACCAGAACCTCCATCTTCACTTGAACACCAAAACTCTTGTCTTCATCTTCACCTGAACACCAAGACTCTCGTCTTCATGTTCATCTCCATCTGAAGACCAGGATCTTCATCTTCATCCAAAGACCGGGACTCTCATCTTCATCTGAAGACCAGGACTCTCATCTTCATCTGAAGACCAGGACCCTTGTCTTCATCTGAATACCAGGACCTTCATCTTCACTTGAACACCAAGACTCTTGTCTTCATCTTCATCTGAACACGAAGATCCTCGTCTTCATCAGAAGACCAGGACTCTCATCTTCATCTTCATCTGAACACCAAGACTCTCGTCTTCATGTTCATCTTCATCTGAAGACCAGGATCTTCATCTGAAGACCAGGACTCTTATCTTCATCTGAAGAACAGGACCCTCGTCTTCATCTGAATACCAGGACCTTCATCTTCACTTGAACAGCAAGATTCTTGTCTTCATCTTCATCTGAAGACCAGGACTCTCGTCTTCATCTGAAGACCAGGACTCTCATCTTCATCTTCATCATAAGACCAGGACTCTCGTCTTCATCTGAAGACCAAGACTCTCATCTTCATCTGAATACCAGGACCTTCATCTTCACTTGAACACCAGGACTCTTTTCTTCACCTTCATCTTCACCTGAACACCAAGACTCTCGTCTTCATGTTCATCTTCATCTGAAGACCATGATCTTCATCTTCATCTGAAGACCAGGACTCTCGTCTTCCTGTTCATCTTCATCTGAAGACCAGGATCCTCATCTTCATCTGAAGACCAGGACTCTTATCTTGATCTGAATACCAGGACCTTCATCTTTACTTGAACACCAAGACTCTTGTCTTCATCTTCATCTGAAGACCAGGATCTTCATCTGAAGACCAGGACTCTTATCTTCATCTGAAGACCAGGACCCTCGTCTTCATCTGAATACCAGGACCTTCATCTTCACTTGAACACCAAGATTCTTGTCTTCATCTTCATCTGAAGACCAGGACTCTCGTCTTCATCTGAAGACCAGGACTCTCATCTTCATCTGAACACCAGGACCCTCGTCTTCATCTTCATCTGTATACCAGGACCTTCATCTTCACCTGAACACCAAGACTCTCGTTTTCATGTTCATCTTCATCTGAAGACCAGGATCTTCATCTTCATCTGAACACCAGGACTCTCGTCTTCCTATTCATCTTCATCTGAAGACCAGGATCCTCATCTTCATCTGAAGACCAGGACTCTCATCTTCATCTGAATACCAGGACCTTCATCTTCACTTGAACACCAACACTCTTGTCTTCATCTTCGTCTTCATCTGAAGACCAGGACTCTCGTCTTCATCTGGAGACCAGGACTCTCGTCTTCATCTTCATCTGAACACCAGGACTCTCGTCTTCCTGTTCATCTTCATCTGAAGACCAGTATCCTCATCTTCATCTGAAGACCAGGACTCTCATCTTCACCTGAAGACCAGGACCCTTGTCTTCATCTGAATACCAATACCTTCATCTTCACTTGAACACCGAGACTCTTGTCTTCATCTTCATCCGGACACCAAGACCCTCGTCTTCATCAGAAGGCCAGGACTCTCGTCTTCAAATTCATCTGAACACCAGGACCCTCATCTTCATCTGAATACCAGGACCTTCATCTTCACCTGAACACCAAGACTCTCGTCTTCATGTTCATCTTCATCGTAAGACCAGGATCCTCATCTTCATCTGAAGACCAGGACTTTTATCTTCATCTGAAGACCAGGACCCTCGTCTTCATCTGAATACCAGGACTCTCATCTTCACTTGAACAGCAAGATTCTTGTCTTCATCTTCATCTGAAGACCAGGACTCTCGTCTTCATCTTCATCTGAACACCAGGACCCTGGTCTTCATCTTCATCTGAACACCAAGACTCTCGTCTTCATGTTCATCTTCATCTGAATTCCAGGATCTTCATCTTCATCTGAAGACCAGGACTCTCATCTTCATCTGAAGACCAGGACCCTCATCTTCATCGGAATACCAGGACCTTCATCTTCACTTGTACACCATGACTCTTGTCTTCATCTGAACACCAGGACTCTCGTCTTCATCTGAAGACCAGGACCCTCATCTTCATCTGAATACCAGAACTTTCATCTTCACTTGAACACCAAAACTCTTGTCTTCATCTTCACCTGAACACCAAGACTCTCGTCTTCATGTTCATCTTCATCTGAAGACCAGGATCTTCATCTTAATCCAAAGACCGGGACTCTCATCTTCATCTGAAGACCAGGACCCTCGTCTTCATCTGAATACCAGGACCTTCATCTTCACTTGTACACCAAGACTGTTGTCTTCATCTTCATCTGAACACCAAGACCCTCGTCTTCATCAGAAGACCAGGACTCTCATCTTTATCTGAACACCAGGACCCTTGTGTTCATCTTCATCTGAATACCAGGACCTTCATCTTCACCTGAACACCAAGACTCTCGTCTTCATTTTGATCTTCATCTGAAGACCAGGATCTTCATCCAAAGAGCAGGACTCTCATCTTCATCTGAAGACCAGGACTCTCCATCTTCATCTTAAGACCAGGACCCTTGTCTTCATCTGAATACTAGGACCTTCATCTTCACTTGAACACCAAGACTCTTGCCTTCATCTTCATCTAAACACCAGGACCCTCGTCTTCATCTGAACACCAGGACTCTCGTCTTCCTGTTCATCTTCATCTGAATACCAGGACCTTCATCTTCACTTGAACACCGAGACTCTTGTCTTCATCTTCATCTGAAGACCAGTACTCTCGTCTTCATCTGAAGACCAGGACTCTCGTCTTCATCTTCATATGAACACCAAGACCCTCGTCTTCATCTTCATCTGAATATTAGGACCTTCATCTTCACCTGAACACCAAGACTCTTGTCTTCATGTTCATCTTAATCTGAAGACTTGGATCTTCATCTTCATCTGAAGACCAGGACTCTCGTCTGCCTGTTAGTCTTCATCTGAAGACCAGGATCCTGATCATCATCTGAAGACCAGGACTCTCATCTTCATCTGAATACTAGGACCTTCATCTTCACTTGAACACCAAGACTCTTGTCTTCATCTGAACACCAGGACTCTCGTCTTCATCTGAAGACCAGACTCTCGTCTTCATCTTCATCTGAACACCAGTACTCTCGTCTTCCTGTTCATCTTCATCTGAAGACCAGGATCCTCATCTTCATCTGAAGACCAGGACTCTCATCTTCATCTGAATACCAGGACCTTCATCTTCATCTGAAGACCAGGACTCTCATCTTCATCTGAATACCAGGACCTTCATCTTCACTTGAACACCAAGATTCTTGTCTTCATCTTCATCTGAAGACCAGTACTCTCGTCTTCATCTGAAGACCAGGACTCTCGTCTTCATCTTCATCTGAACACCAAGACCCTCGTCTTCATCTGAATACCAGGACCTTCATCTTCACTTGAACACCAAGACTCTTGTCTTCATCTGAACACCAGGACTCTCGTCTTCATCTGAAGACCAGACTCTCGTCTTCATCTGAACACCAGGACCCTCGTCTTCATCTTCATCTGAATACCAGGACCTTCATCTTCACCTGAACACCAAAACTCTCGTCTTCATGTTCATTTTCATCTGAAGACCAGGATCTTCATCTTCATCCAAAGAGCAGGACTCTCATCTTCATCTGAAGACCAGGACTCCCCATCTTCGTCTGAAGACCAAGACCCTCGTCTTCATCTTCATCTGAATACCAGGACCTTCATCTTCACTTGAACACCAAGACTCTCGTCTTCATGTTCATTTGAAGACCAGGATCTTCATCTGAACACCAGGACTCTCGTCTTCATCTGAAGACCAGGATCCTTGTCTTCATCTGAATACCAGGACCTTCATCTTCACTTGAACACCAAGACTCTTGTCTTCATCTTCATCTGAAGACCAGGATCCTCGTCTTCATCTGAAGACCAGGACTCCTTTCTTCATCTTCGCCTGAACACCAGGACTCTCGTCTTCCTGTTCATCTTCTTCTGAATACCAGGACCTTCATCTTCACTTGAACACCGAGACTCTTGTCTTCATCTTCATCTGAAGACCAGGACTCTCGTCTTCATCTGAAGACCAGGACTCTCGTCTTCATCTTCATCTGAACACCAGTACTCTCGTCTTCCTGTTCATCTTCATCTGAAGACCAGGATCCTCATCTTCATCTGAAGACCAGGACTCTCATCTTCATCTGAAGACCAGGACCTTCATCTTCACTTGAACACCAAGACTCTTGTCTTCATCTTCATCTTAAGACCAGGACTCTCGTCTTCATCTGAAGACCAGGACTCTCGTCTTCATCTGAACACCAAGACCCTCGTCTTCATCTTCATCTGAATACCAGGACCTTCATCTTCACCTTAACACCAAGACTCTCGTCTTCATGTTCATCTTCATCTGAAGACCAGGATCTTCATCTTCAGCCAAAGACCAGAATTCTTATCTTCATCTGAACACCAGGACCCTCGTCTTCATCTTCACCTGAACACCAAGACTCTCGTCTTCATGTTCATTTTCATCTGAAGACCAGCATCTTCATCTTCATCTGAAGACCAGGACTCTCATCTTCATCTGAAGACCAGGACCCTCATCTTCATCTGAAGAGCAGGACCCTCATCTTCATCTGAATACCAGGTCCTTCATCTTCACTTGAACACCAAGACTCTTGTCTTCATCTTCATCTGAACACCAGGACCCTCATCTTCATCTGAAGACCAGGACCTTCATCTTCACTTGAACACCAAGACTCTTGTCTTCATCTGAACACCTGTACCGTCGTCTTCATCTGAAGACCAGGACTCTCGTCTTCATCTTCACCTGAACACCAGGACTCTCGTCTTCTTGTTCATCTTCATCTGAATACCAGGACCTTCATCTTCACCTGAACACCAAGACTCTTGTCTTCATGTTCATCTTCATCTGAAGACCAGGATCTTCATCTTCATCCAAAGACCAGAACTCTCATCTTCTTCTGAAGACCAGGACTCTCATCTTCATCTTCATCCAAAGACCAGGACCCTCGTCTTCCTCTGAATACCAGGACCTTCATCTTCACTTGAACACCAAGACTCTCGTCTTCATGTTCATCTTCATCTGAACACCAGTACCCTCGTCTTCATCTGAAGACCAGGACTCTCGTCTTCATCTTCACCTGAACACCAGGACTCTCATCTTCCTATTCATCTTCATCTGAATACCAGGACCTTCATCTTCACTTGAACACCGAGACTCTTGTCTTCATCTTCATCTTCATCTGAAGACCAGGACTCTCGTCTTCATCTGAACACCAGTACTCTCGTCTTCCTGTTCATCTTCATCTGAAGACCAGGATCCTCATCTTCATCTGAAGACCAGGACTCTCATCTTCATCTGAATACCAGGACCTTCATCTTCATCTGAAGACCAGGACTCTCGTCTTCATCTTCATCTGAACACCAAGACCCTCGTCTTCATCTGAATACCAGGACCTTCATCTTCACTTGAACACCAAGACTCTTGTCTTCATCTGAACACCAGGACTCTCGTCTTCATCTGAAGACCAGACTCTCGTCTTCATCTGAACACCAGGACCCTCGTCTTCATCTTCATCTGAATACCAGGACCTTCATCTTCACCTGAACACCAAAACTCTCGTCTTCATGTTCATTTTCATCTGAAGACCAGGATCTTCATCTTCATCCAAAGAGCAGGACTCTCATCTTCATCTGAAGACCAGGACTCCCCATCTTCGTCTGAAGACCAAGACCCTCGTCTTCATCTTCATCTGAATACCAGGACCTTCATCTTCACTTGAACACCAAGACTCTCGTCTTCATGTTCATTTGAAGACCAGGATCTTCATCTGAACACCAGGACTCTCGTCTTCATCTGAAGACCAGGATCCTTGTCTTCATCTGAATACCAGGACCTTCATCTTCACTTGAACACCAAGACTCTTGTCTTCATCTTCATCTGAAGACCAGGATCCTCGTCTTCATCTGAAGACCAGGACTCCTTTCTTCATCTTCGCCTGAACACCAGGACTCTCGTCTTCCTGTTCATCTTCTTCTGAATACCAGGACCTTCATCTTCACTTGAACACCGAGACTCTTGTCTTCATCTTCATCTGAAGACCAGGACTCTCGTCTTCATCTGAAGACCAGGACTCTCGTCTTCATCTTCATCTGAACACCAGTACTCTCGTCTTCCTGTTCATCTTCATCTGAAGACCAGGATCCTCATCTTCATCTGAAGACCAGGACTCTCATCTTCATCTGAAGACCAGGACCTTCATCTTCACTTGAACACCAAGACTCTTGTCTTCATCTTCATCTTAAGACCAGGACTCTCGTCTTCATCTGAAGACCAGGACTCTCGTCTTCATCTGAACACCAAGACCCTCGTCTTCATCTTCATCTGAATACCAGGACCTTCATCTTCACCTTAACACCAAGACTCTCGTCTTCATGTTCATCTTCATCTGAAGACCAGGATCTTCATCTTCAGCCAAAGACCAGAATTCTTATCTTCATCTGAACACCAGGACCCTCGTCTTCATCTTCACCTGAACACCAAGACTCTCGTCTTCATGTTCATTTTCATCTGAAGACCAGCATCTTCATCTTCATCTGAAGACCAGGACTCTCATCTTCATCTGAAGACCAGGACCCTCATCTTCATCTGAAGAGCAGGACCCTCATCTTCATCTGAATACCAGGTCCTTCATCTTCACTTGAACACCAAGACTCTTGTCTTCATCTTCATCTGAACACCAGGACCCTCATCTTCATCTGAAGACCAGGACCTTCATCTTCACTTGAACACCAAGACTCTTGTCTTCATCTGAACACCTGTACCGTCGTCTTCATCTGAAGACCAGGACTCTCGTCTTCATCTTCACCTGAACACCAGGACTCTCGTCTTCTTGTTCATCTTCATCTGAATACCAGGACCTTCATCTTCACCTGAACACCAAGACTCTTGTCTTCATGTTCATCTTCATCTGAAGACCAGGATCTTCATCTTCATCCAAAGACCAGAACTCTCATCTTCTTCTGAAGACCAGGACTCTCATCTTCATCTTCATCCAAAGACCAGGACCCTCGTCTTCCTCTGAATACCAGGACCTTCATCTTCACTTGAACACCAAGACTCTCGTCTTCATGTTCATCTTCATCTGAACACCAGTACCCTCGTCTTCATCTGAAGACCAGGACTCTCGTCTTCATCTTCACCTGAACACCAGGACTCTCATCTTCCTATTCATCTTCATCTGAATACCAGGACCTTCATCTTCACTTGAACACCGAGACTCTTGTCTTCATCTTCATCTTCATCTGAAGACCAGGACTCTCGTCTTCATCTGAACACCAGTACTCTCGTCTTCCTGTTCATCTTCATCTGAAGACCAGGATCCTCATCTTCATCTGAAGACCAGGACTCTCATCTTCATCTGAATACCAGGACCTTCATCTTCATCTGAAGACCAGGACTCTCGTCTTCATCTTCATCTGAACACCAAGACCCTCGTCTTCATCTGAATACCAGGACCTTCATCTTCACTTGAACACCAAGACTCTTGTCTTCATCTGAACACCAGGACTCTCGTCTTCATCTGAAGACCAGACTCTCGTCTTCATCTGAACACCAGGACCCTCGTCTTCATCTTCATCTGAATACCAGGACCTTCATCTTCACCTGAACACCAAAACTCTCGTCTTCATGTTCATTTTCATCTGAAGACCAGGATCTTCATCTTCATCCAAAGAGCAGGACTCTCATCTTCATCTGAAGACCAGGACTCCCCATCTTCGTCTGAAGACCAAGACCCTCGTCTTCATCTTCATCTGAATACCAGGACCTTCATCTTCACTTGAACACCAAGACTCTCGTCTTCATGTTCATTTGAAGACCAGGATCTTCATCTGAACACCAGGACTCTCGTCTTCATCTGAAGACCAGGATCCTTGTCTTCATCTGAATACCAGGACCTTCATCTTCACTTGAACACCAAGACTCTTGTCTTCATCTTCATCTGAAGACCAGGATCCTCGTCTTCATCTGAAGACCAGGACTCCTTTCTTCATCTTCGCCTGAACACCAGGACTCTCGTCTTCCTGTTCATCTTCTTCTGAATACCAGGACCTTCATCTTCACTTGAACACCGAGACTCTTGTCTTCATCTTCATCTGAAGACCAGGACTCTCGTCTTCATCTGAAGACCAGGACTCTCGTCTTCATCTTCATCTGAACACCAGTACTCTCGTCTTCCTGTTCATCTTCATCTGAAGACCAGGATCCTCATCTTCATCTGAAGACCAGGACTCTCATCTTCATCTGAAGACCAGGACCTTCATCTTCACTTGAACACCAAGACTCTTGTCTTCATCTTCATCTTAAGACCAGGACTCTCGTCTTCATCTGAAGACCAGGACTCTCGTCTTCATCTGAACACCAAGACCCTCGTCTTCATCTTCATCTGAATACCAGGACCTTCATCTTCACCTTAACACCAAGACTCTCGTCTTCATGTTCATCTTCATCTGAAGACCAGGATCTTCATCTTCAGCCAAAGACCAGAATTCTTATCTTCATCTGAACACCAGGACCCTCGTCTTCATCTTCACCTGAACACCAAGACTCTCGTCTTCATGTTCATTTTCATCTGAAGACCAGCATCTTCATCTTCATCTGAAGACCAGGACTCTCATCTTCATCTGAAGACCAGGACCCTCATCTTCATCTGAAGAGCAGGACCCTCATCTTCATCTGAATACCAGGTCCTTCATCTTCACTTGAACACCAAGACTCTTGTCTTCATCTTCATCTGAACACCAGGACCCTCATCTTCATCTGAAGACCAGGACCTTCATCTTCACTTGAACACCAAGACTCTTGTCTTCATCTGAACACCAGTACCGTCGTCTTCATCTGAAGACCAGGACTCTCGTCTTCATCTTCACCTGAACACCAGGACTCTCGTCTTCTTGTTCATCTTCATCTGAATACCAGGACCTTCATCTTCACCTGAACACCAAGACTCTTGTCTTCATGTTCATCTTCATCTGAAGACCAGGATCTTCATCTTCATCCAAAGACCAGAACTCTCATCTTCTTCTGAAGACCAGGACTCTCATCTTCATCTTCATCCAAAGACCAGGACCCTCGTCTTCCTCTGAATACCAGGACCTTCATCTTCACTTGAACACCAAGACTCTCGTCTTCATGTTCATCTTCATCTGAACACCAGTACCCTCGTCTTCATCTGAAGACCAGGACTCTCGTCTTCATCTTCACCTGAACACCAGGACTCTCATCTTCCTATTCATCTTCATCTGAATACCAGGACCTTCATCTTCACTTGAACACCGAGACTCTTGTCTTCATCTTCATCTTCATCTGAAGACCAGGACTCTCGTCTTCATCTGAACACCAGTACTCTCGTCTTCCTGTTCATCTTCATCTGAAGACCAGGATCCTCATCTTCATCTGAAGACCAGGACTCTCATCTTCATCTGAATACCAGGACCTTCATCTTCATCTGAAGACCAGGACTCTCATCTTCATCTGAATACCAGGACCTTCATCTTCACTTGAACACCAAGATTCTTGTCTTCATCTTCATCTTCATCTTAAGACCAGGACTCTCGTCTTCATCTGAAGACCAGGACTCTCGTCTTCATCTTCATCTGAACACCAAGACCCTCGTCTTCATCTGAATACAGGACCTTCATCTTCACCTGAACACCAAGACTCTCGTCGTCATGTTCATCTTCATCTGAAGACCAGGATCTTCATCTTCATCCAAAGACCAGAACTCTCATTTTCATCTGAACACCAGGACCCTCGTCTTCATCTGAATACCAGAACCTTCATCTTCACCTGAACACCAAGACTCTCGTCTTCATGTTCATCTTCATCTGAAGACCAGGATCTTCATCTGAAGACCAGGACTCTCATCTTCATCTGAAGACCAGGACCCTCATCTTCATCTGAAGACCAGGACCCTCGTCTTCATCTGAATACCATGACCTTCATCTTCACTTGAACACCAAGACTCTTGTCTTCATCTGAACACCAGGACTCTCGTCTTCATCTGAAGACCAGACTGTCGTCTTCATCTGAACACCAGGACCCTCGTCTTCATCTTCATCTGAATACCAGGACCTTCATCTTCACCTGAACACCAAAACTCTCGTCTTCATGTTCATTTTCATCTGAAGACCAGGATCTCCATCTTCATCCAAAGAGCAGGACTCTCATCTTCATCTGAAGACCAGGACTCCCCATCTTCGTCTGAAGACCAGGACCCTCGTCTTCATCTTCATCTGAATACCAGGACCTTCATCTTCACTTGAACACCAAGACTCTCGTCTTCATGTTCATCTTCATCTGAAGACCAGGATCTTCATCTGAACACCAGGACTCTCGTCTTCATCTGAAGACCAGGACCCTTGTCTTCATCTGAATACCAGGACCTTCATCTTCACTTGAACACCAAGACTCTTGTCTTCATCTTCATTTTCATCTGAAGACCAGGATCTTCATCTTCATCTGAAGACCAGAACTCTCATCTTCATCTAAAGACCAGGACCCTCATCTTCATCTGAATACCAGAAGCTTCATCTTCACTTGTACACCAAGACTCTTGTCTTCATCTTAACACCAGGACCCTCGTCTTCATCTGAAGACCAGGACCTTCATCTTCACTTGAACACCAAGACTCTTGTCTTCATCTTCATCTGAACACCAGGACCCTCGTCTTCATCTTCACCTGAACACCAGGACTCTCATCTTCCTGTTCATCTTCATCTGAAGACCAGGATCTTCATCTTCATCTGAAGACCAGGACCCTCATCTTCATCTGAAGACCAGGACTCTCATCTTCATCTTCACCTGAACACCAGGACTCTCGTCTTCCTGTTCATCTTCATCTGAATACCAGGACCTTCATGTTCACTTGAACACCAAGACTCTTGTCTTCATCTTCATCTGAAGACCAGGACTCTCGTCTTCATCTGAAGACCAGGACTCTCGTCTTCATCTTCAGCTGAAGACCAGGACACTCGTCTTCATCTGAATACCAGGACCTTCATCTTCACCTGCACACCAAGCCTCTCGTCTTCATGTTCATCTTCATCTGAAGACCAGGATCTTCATCTTCATCTGAAGACCAGGACTCTCATCTTCATCTAAAGACCAGGACCCTCATCTTCATCTGAATACCAGAACCTTCATCTTCACTTGTACACCAAGACTCTTGTCTTCATCTTCACACCAGGACCCTCGTCTTCTTCTGAAGACCAGGACCTTCATCTTCACTTGAACACCAAGACTCTTGTCTTCATCTTCATCTGAACACCAGGACTCTCATCTTCATCTGAATAGCAGGACCTTAATCTTCACTCTAACACCAAGACTCTTGTCTTCATCTTCATCTGAAGACCAGGACCCTCGTCTTCATCTGAAGACCAGGACCCTCGTCTTCATCTGAATACCAGGACCTTCATCTTCACTTAAACACCAAGACTCTTGTCTTCATCTTCATCTGAACACCAGGACCCTCGTCTTCATCTGAAGACCAGGACTCTCGTCTTAATCTTCATCTGAACACCAGGACTCTCGTCTTCCTGTTCATCTTCATCTGAAGACCAGGATCCTTATCATCATCTGAAGACCAGGACTCTCATCTTCATCTGAATACCAGGACCTTCATCTTCACTTGAACACCAAGACTCTCGTCTTCATGTTCATCTTCATCTTAAGACCAGGATCTTCATCTGAACACCAGGACTCTTATCTTCATCTTAAGACCAGGACCCTTGTCTTCATCTGAATACCAGGACCTTCATCTTCACTTGAACACCAAGACTGTTGTCTTCATCTTCATCTGAACACCAGGACTCTCGTCTTCATCTGAAGACCAGGACTCCCGTCTTCATCTCCACCTGAACACCAGGACTCTCGTCTTCCTGTTCATCTTCATCTGAATACCAGGACCTTCATCTTCACTTGAACACCGAGACTCTTGTCTTCATCTTCATCTGAAGACCAGGACCCTCATCTTCGTCTGAATACCAAGACCTTCATCTTCACTTGTACACCAAGACTCTTGTCTTCATCTGAACAGCACGACCCTCGTCTTCATCTGAAGACCAGGACCTTCATCTTCACTTTAACACCAAACTCTTATCTTCATCTGAACACAAGGACCCTCGTCTTCATCTGAAGACCAGGAGTCTCGTCTTCATCTTCACCTGAACACCAGGACTCTCGTCTTCCTTTTAGTCTTCATCTGAAGACCAGGATCCTTATCATCATCTGAAGACCAGGTCTCTCATCTTCATCTGAATACCAGGACCTTCATCTTCACTTGAACACCAAGACTCTTGTCTTCATCTGAACACCAGGACTCTCGTCTTCATCTGAAGACCAGACTCTCGTCTTCATCTTCATCTGAACACCAGGACCCTCGTCTTCATCTTCATCTGAATACCAGAACCTTCATCTTCACCTGAACACCAAGACTCTCGTCTTCATGTTCATCTTTACCTGAAGACCAGGATCTTCATCTTCATCCAAAGACCAGGACTCTCATCTACATCTGAAGACCAGGACTCTCCATCTTCGTCTGAAGACCAGGACCCTCATCTTCATCTGAATACCAGGACCTTCATCTTCACGTGAACACCAAGACTCTCGTCTTCATGTTCATCTTTACCTGAAGACCAGGATCTTCATCTGAAGACCAGGACTCTTATCTTCATCTGAAGACCAGGACCGTTGTCTTCATCTGAATACCAGGACCTTCATCTTCACTTGAACACCAAGACTCTTGTCTTCATCTGAACACCAGTATCCTCGTCTTCATCTGAACACCAGGACTCTCGTCTTCATCTTCACCTGAACACCAGGACTCTCATCTTCCTGTTCATCTTCATCTGAAGACCAGGATCCTCATCTTCATCTGAAGACCAGGTTCCTCATCTTCATCTGAAGACCAGGACTCTCATCTTCATCTGAATACCAGGACCTTCATCTTCACTTGAACACCAAGACTCTTGTCTTCATCTTCATCTGAACACCAGGACTCTTGTCTTCATCTGAAGACCAGGACTCTCGTCTTCATCTTCATCTGAACACCAGGACCGTCGTCTACATCTGAATACCAGGAACTTCATCTTCACTTGAACACCAAGACTCTTGTCTTCATCTTCATCTTCATCTGAACACCAGGACTCTCGTCTTCGTCTGAAGACCAGGACTCTCGTCTTCATCTGAACACCAGGACTCTCGTCTTCCTGTTCATCTTCATCTGAAGACCAGGATCCTTATCATCATCTGAAGACCAGGACTCTCATCTTCATCTGACTACCAGGACCTTCATCTTCACTTGAACACCAAGACTCTTGTCTTCATCTTCATCTGAACACCAGGACTTTCGTCTTCATCTGAAGAGCAGACTCTCGTCTTCATCTTCATCTGAACACCAGGATCCTCGTCTTCATCTTCATCTCAATACCAGGACCTTCATCTTTACCTGAACACCAAGACTCTCGTCTTCATGTTCATCTTCATCTGAAGACCAGGATCTTCATCTCAAGACCAGGACTCTTATCTTCATCTGAAGACCAGGACCCTTGTGATCATCTGAATACCAGGACCTTCATCTTCACCTGAACACCAAGACTCTCGTCTTCATGTTCATCTTCATCTGAAGACCAGGATCTTCATCTGAAGACCAGGACTCTTATCTTCATCTTAAGACCAGGACCCTTGTCTTCATCTGAATACCAGGACCTTCATCTTCACTTGAACACCAAGACTCTTGTCTTCATCTTCATCTGAACACCAGGACCCTCCTCTTCATCTGAAGACCAGGACTCTCGTCTTCATCTTCACCTGAACACCAGGACTCTCGTCTTCCTGTTCATCTTCATCTGAATACCAGGACCTTCATCTTCACTTGAACACCGAGACTCTTGTCTTCATCTTCATCTGAAGACCAGTACTCTCGTCTTCATGTGAAGACCAGGACTCTCGTCTTCATCTTCATCTGAACACCAAGACCCTCGTCTTCATCTTCATCTGAATACCAGGACCTTCATCTTCACCTGAACACCAAGACTCTTGTCTTCATGTTCATTTTAATCTGAAGAATTGGATCTTCATCTTCATCTGAAGACCAGGACTCTCATCTTCATCTGAAGACCAGGACCCCCATCTTCATCTGAATACCAAGACCTTCATCTTCACTTGTGCACCAAGACTCTTGTCTTCATCTGAACACCAGGACCCTCGTCTTCATCTGAAGACCACGACCTCCATCTTCACTTGAACACCAAGACTCTTGTCTTCATCTTCATCTGAACACAAGGACCCTCGTCTTCATCTTAAGACCAGGACTCTCGTCTTCATCTTCACCTGAACACCAGGACTCTCGTTCTCCTGTTAGTCTTCATCTGAAGACCAGGATCCTTATCATCATCTGAAGACCAGGACTCTCATCTTCATCTGAATACCAGGACCTTCATCTTCACTTGAACACCAAGACTCTTGTCTTCATCTGAACACCAGGACTCTCGTCTTCATCTGAAGACCAGACTCTCGTCTTCATCTTCATCTGAACACCAGGACCCTCGTCTTCATCTTCATCTGAATACCAGGACCTTCATCTTCACCTTAACACCAAAACTCTCGTCTTCATGTTCATTTTCATCTGAAGACCAGGATCTTCATCTTCATCCAAAGACCAGGACTCTCATCTTCATCTGAAGACCAGGACTCTCCATCTTCGTCTGAAGACCAGGACCCTCGTCTTCATCTTCATCTGAACACCAGGACCTTCATCTTCACTTGAACACCAAGACTCTCGTCTTCATGTTCATCTTCATCTGAAGACCAGGATCTTCATCTGAAGACCAGGACTCTTATCTTCATCTGAAGACCAGGACCGTTGTCTTTATCTGAATACCAGGACCTTTATCTTCACTTGAACACCAAGACTCTTGTCTTCATCTTCATCTGAACACCAGGATCCTCGTCTTCATCTGAACACCAGGACTCTCGTCTTCATCTTCACCTGAACACCAGGACTCTCATCTTCCTGTTCATCTTCATCTGAAGACCAGGATCCTCATCTTCATCTGAAGACCAGGATGCTCATCTTCATCTGAAGACCAGGACTCTCAACTTCATCTTAATACCAGGACCTTTATCTTCACTTGAACACCAAGACTCTTGTCTTCATCTTCATCCAAAGACCAGGACTCTCATCTTCATCTGAAGACCAGGACTCTCCATCTTCGTCTGAAGACCAGGACCCTCGTCTTCATCTGAATACCAGGACCTTCATCTTCACTTGAACACCAAGACTCTCGTCTTCATGTTCATCTTCATCTGAATACCAGGACCTTCATCTTCACTTGAACACCGAGACTCTTGTCTTCATCTTCATCTGAAGACCAGGACTCTCGTCATCATCTTAAGACCAGGACTCTCGTCTTCATCTGAAGACCAGGACTCTCGTCTTCATCTTCATCTGAACACCAGTACTCTCGTCTTCCTGTTCATCTTCATCTGAATACCAGGACCTTCATCTTCACTTGAATACCAAGACTCTTGTCTTCATCTTCATCTGAAGACCAGGATCCTCATCTTCATCTGAAGACCAGGACTCTCATCTTCATCTGAACACCAGGACCCTCGTCTTCATCTTCACCTGAACACCAGGACTCTCATCTTCCTGTTCATCTTCATCTGAAGACCAGGATCTTCATCTTCATCTGAAGACCAGGACCCTCATCTTTATATGAAGACCAGGACTCTCATCTTCATCTTCACCTGAACACCAGGACTCTCGTCTTCCTGTTCATCTTCATCTGAATACCAGGACCTTCATCTTCACTTGAACACCGAGACTCTCATCTTCATGTTCATCTTCATCTGAAGACCAGGATCTTCATCTTCATCTGAAGACCAGGACTCTCATCTTCATCTAAAGACCAGGACCCTCATCTTCATCTGAATACCAGAACCTTCATCTTCCCTTGTACACCAAGACTCTTGTCTTCATCTTCATCTGAACACCAGGACTCTCATCTTCATCTAAAGACCAGGACTCTCATCTTCATCTGAGTAGCAGGACCTTCATCTTCACTCTAACACCAAGACTCTTGTCTTCATCTGCATCTGAAGACCAGGACCCTCGTCTTCATCTGAAGACCAGGACCCTCGTCTTCATCTGAATACCAGGACCTTCATCTTCACTTGAACACCAAGACTCTTGTCTTCATCTTCATCTGAACACCAGGACCCTCGTCTTCATCTGAAGACCAGGACTCTCGTCTTAATCTTCATCTGAACACCAGGACTCTCGTCTTCCTGTTCATCTTCATCTAAAGACCAGGATCCTTATCATCATCTGAAGACCAGGACTCTCATCTTCATCTGAATACCAGGACCTTCATCTTCACCTGAACACCAGGACTCTCGTCTTCCTGTTCATCTTCATATGAAGACCAGGATCCTCATCTTCATCTGAAGACCAGGACTCTCATCTTCATCTGAATACCAGGACCTTCATCTTCACTTGAACACCAAGACTCTTGTCTTCATCTTCATCTGAACACCAGGACTCTTGTCTTCATCTGAAGACCAGGACTCTCGTCTTCATCTTCATCTGAACACCAGGACCCTCGTCTACATCAGATTACCAGGACCTTCATCTTCACTTGAACACCAAGACTCTTGTCTTCATCTTCATCTTCACCTGAAGACCAGGACTCCCGTCTTCATCTGAAGACCAGGACTCTCGTCTTCATCTTCAGCTGAAGACCAGGACACTCGTCTTCATCTTCATCTGAATGCCAGGACCTTCATCTTCACCTGAACACCAAGACTCTCGTCTTCATGTTCATCTTCATCTGAAGAACAGCATCTTCATCTTCATCTGAAGACCAGGACTCTCATCTTCATCTAAAGACCAGGACCCTCATCTTCATCTGAATACCAGAACCTTCATCTTCACTTGTACACCAAGACTCTTGTCTTCATCTTCACACCAGGACCCTCGTCTTCTTCTGAAGACCAGGACCTTCATCTTCACTTGAACACCAAGACTCGTCTTCATCTTCATCTGAAGACCAGGATCTTCATCTGAAGACCAGGACTCTTATCTTTATCTTAACACCAGGACCCTTGTCTTCATCTGAATACCAGGACCTTCATCTTCACTTGAACACCAAGACTCTTGTCTTCATCTTCATCTGAACACCAGGACCCTCGTCTTCATCTGAAGACCAAGACCCTCGTCTTCATCTTCATCTGAATACCAGGACCTTCATCTTCACCTGAACACCAAGACTCTTGTCTTCATGTTCATTTTAATCTGAAGACTTGGATCTTCATCTTCATCTGAAGACCAGGACTCTCATCTTCATCTGAAGACCAGGACCCTCATCTTCATCTGAATACCAAGACCTTCATCTTCACTTGTACACCAGGACTCTTGTCTTCATCTGAACACAAGGACCCTCGTCTTCATCTTAAGACCAGGACTCTCGTCTTCATCTTCACCTGAACACCAGGACTCTCGTCTTCCTGTTAGTCTTCATCTGAAGACCAGGATCCTTATCATCATCTGAAGACCAGGACTCTCATCTTCATCTGAATACCAGGACCTTCATCTTCACTTGAACACCAAGACTCTTGTCTTCATCTGAACACCAGGACTGTCGTCTTCATCTGAAGACCAGACTCCCGTCTTCATCTTCATCTGAACACCAGGACCCTCGTCTTCATCTTCATCTGAATACCAGGACCTTCATCTTCACCTGAACACCAAAACTCTCGTCTTCATGTTCATTTTCATCTGAAGACCAGGATCTTCATCTTCATCCAAAGACCAGGACTCTCATCTTCATCTGAAGACCAGGACTCTCCATCTTCGTCTGAAGACCAGGACTCTCCATCTTCGTCTGAAGACCAGGATCCTCGTCTTCATCTTTATCTGAATACCAGGACCTTCATCTTCACTTGAACACCAAGACTCCCGTCTTCATGTTCATCTTTATCTGAATACAAGGATCTTCATCTTCACTTGAACACCAAGACTCTTGTCTTCATCTTCATCTGAAGACCAGGATCCTCGTCTTCATCTGAAGACCAGGACTCTCGTCTTCATCTTCACCTGAACACCAGGACTCTCGTCTTCCTGTTCATCTTCATCTGAATACCAGGACCTTCATCTTCACTTGAACACCAAGACTCTTGTCTTCATCTTCATCTGAACACCAGGACTTTCGTCTTCATCTTAAGAGCAGACTCTCGTCTTCATCTTCACCTGAACACCAGGACCCTCGTCTTCATCTTCATCTGAATACCAGGACCTTCATCTTCACCTGAACACGAAGACTCTCGTCTTCATGTTCATCTTCATCTGAAGTACAGGATCTTCATCTCAAGACCAGGACTCTTATCTTCATCTGAAGACCAGGACCCTTGTGATCATCTGAATACCAGGACCTTCATCTTCACCTGAACACCAAGACTCTCGTCTTCATGTTCATCTTCATCTGAAGACCAGGATCTTCATCTGAAGACCAGGACTCTTATCTTCATCTTAAGACCAGGACCCTTGTCTTCATCTGAATACCAGGACCTTCATCTTCACTTGAACACCAAGACTCTTGTCTTCATCTTCATCTGAACACCAGGACCCTCCTCTTCATCTGAAGACCAGGACTCTCGTCTTCATCTTCACCTGAACACCAGGACTCTCGTCTTCCTGTTCATCTTCATCTGAATACCAGGACCTTCATCTTCACTTGAACACCGAGACTCTTGTCTTCATCTTCATCTGAAGACCAGTACTCTCGTCTTCATCTGAAGACCAGGACTCTCGTCTTCATCTGAACACCAAGACCCTCGTCTTCATCTTCATCTGAATACCAGGACCTTCATCTTCACCTGAACACCAAGACTCTTGTCTTCATGTTCATTTTAATCTGAAGACTTGGATCTTCATCTTCATCTGAAGACCAGGACTCTCATCTTCATCTGAAGACCAGGACCCTCATCTTCATCTGAATACCAAGACCTTCATCTTCACTTGTACACCAAGACTCTTGTCTTCATTTGAACACCAGGACCCTCGTCTTCATCTGAAGACCAGGACCTTCATCTTCACTTGAACACCAAGACTCTTGTCTTCATCTTCATCTGAACACAAGGACCCTTGTCTTCATCTTAAGACCAGGACTCTCGTCGTCATCTTCACCTGAACACCAGGACTCTCGTCCTCCTGTTAGTCTTCATCTGAAGACCAAGATCCTTATCATCATCTGAAGACCAGGACTGTCATCTTCATCTGAATACCAGGACCTTCATCTTCACTTGAACACCAAGACTCTTGTCTTCAACTGAACACCAGGACTCTCGTCTTCATCTGAAGACCAGACTCTCGTCTTCATCTTCATCTGAACACCAGGACCCTCGTCTTCATCTTCATCTGAATACCAGGACCTTCATCTTCACCTGAACACCAAAACTCTCGTCTTCATGTTCATTTTCATCTGAAGACCAGGATCTTCATCTTCATCCAAAGACCAGGACTCTCATCTTCATCTGAAGACCAGGACTCTCCATCTTCGTCTGAAGACCAGGACTCTCGTCTTCATCTTCATCTGAATACCAGGACCTTCATCTTCACTTGAACACCAAGACTCTCGTCTTCATGGTCATCTTCATCTGAATACCAGGACCTTCATCATCACTTGAACACCAAGACTCTTGTCTTCATCTGAAGACCAGGATCCTCGTCTTCATCTGAAGACCAGGACTCTCGTTTTCATCTTCACCTGAACACCAGGACTCTCGTCTTCCTGTTCATCTTCATCTGAATACCAGGACCTTCATCTTCACTTGAACACCGAGACTCTTGTCTTCATCTTCATCTGAAGACCAGGACTCTCGTCTTCATCTGAAGACCAGGACTCTCGTCTTCATCTGAAGACCAGGACTCTCGTCTTCATCTTCATCTTAACACCAGTACTCTCGTCTTCCTGTTCAACTTCATCTGAAGACCAGGATCCTCATCTTCATCTGAAGACCAGGACTCTCATCTTCATCTGAACACCAGGACCCTCGTCTTCATCTTCACCTGAACACCAGGACTCTCATCTTCCTGTTCATCTTCATCTGAAGACCAGGATCTTCATCTTCATCTGAAGACCAGGACCCTCATCTTCATATGAAGACCAGTACTCTCATCTTCATCTTCACCCGAACACCAGGACTCTCGTCTTCCTGTTCATCTTCATCTGAATACCAGGCCCTTCATGTTCACTTGAACACCAAGACTCTTGTCTTCATCTTCATCTTCATCTGAAGACCAGGACTCTCGTCTTCATCAGGAGACCAGGACCCTCGTCTTCATCTGAAGACCAAGACCCTCGTCTTCATCTGAATACCAGGACCTTCATCTTCACTTGAACACCAAGACTCTTGTCTTCATCTTCATCTGAACACCAGGACCCTCGTCTTCATCTGAAGACCAGGACTCTCGTCTTAATCTTCATCTGAACACCAGGACTCTCGTCTTAATCTTCATCTGAACACCAGGACTCTCGTCTTCCTGTTCATCTTCATCTAACGACCAGGATCCTTATCATCATCTGAAGACCAGGACTCTCATCTTCATCTGAATACCAGGACCTTCATCTTCACTTGAACACCAAGACTCTCGTCTTCATGTTCATCTTTATCTGAAGACCAGGATCTTCATCTGAAGACCAGGACCGTTGTCTTCATCTGAATACCAGGACCTTCATCTTCACTTGAACACCAAGACTCTTGTCTTCATCTTCATCTGAACACCAGTATCCTTGTCTTCATCTGAAGACCATGACTCTCGTCTTCATCTTCACCAGAACACCAGGACTCTCGTCTTCCTGTTCATCTTCATCTGAAGACCAGGATCCTCATCTTCATCTGAAGACCAGGATCCTCATCTTCATCTGAATACCAGGACCTTCATCTTCACTTGAACACCAAGACTCTTGTCTTCATTTTCATCTGAACACCAGGACTCTTGTCTTCATCTGAAGACCAGGACTCTCGTCTTCATCTTCATCTGAACACCAGGACTCTCGTCTTCGTCTGAAGACCAGGACTCTTGTCTTCATCTTCATCTTAACACCAGGACCTTCATCTTCACCTGAACACCAAGACTCTCGTCTTCATTTTCATGTTCATCTGAAGACCAGGATCTTCATCTTCGTCCACAGAGCAGGACTCTCATCTTCATCTGAAGACCAGGACTCTCCATCTTCATCTGAATACCAGGACCTTCATCTTCACCTGAACACCAAGACTCTCGTCTTCAATTCATCTTCATCTGAAGACCAGGATCTTCATCTCAAGACCAGGACTCTTATCTTCATCTGAAGACCAGGACCCTTGTGATCATCTGAATACCAGGACCTTCATCTTCACCTGAACACCAAGACTCTCGTCTTCATGTTCATCTTCATCTGAAGACCAGGATCTTCATCTGAAGACCAGGACTCTTATCTTCATCTTATGACCAGGACCCTTGTCTTCATCTGAATACCAGGACCTTCATCTTCACTTGAACACCAAGACTCTTGTCTTCATCTTCATCTGAACACCAGGACTCTCGTCTTCATCTGAAGACCAGGACTCTCGTCTTCATCTTCACCTGAACACCAGGACTCTCGTCTTCCTGTTCATCTTCATCTGAATACCAGGACCTTCATCTTCACTTGAACACCGAGACTCTTGTCTTCATCTTCATCTTCATCTGAAGACCAGGACTCTCGTCTTCATCTGAACACCAGTACTCTCGTCTTCCTGTTCATCTTCATCTGAAGACCAGGATCCTCATCTTCATCTGAAGACCAGGACTCTCATCTTCATCTGAACACCAGGACCCTCGTCTTCATCTTCACCTGAACACCAGGACTCTCATCTTCCTGTTCATCTTCATCTGAAGACCAGGACCATCATCTTCATCTGAAGACCAGGACTCTCATCTTCATCTTCACCTGAACACCAGGACTCTCGTCTTCCTGTTCATCTTCATCTGAATACCAGAACCTTCATCTTCACTTGTACACCAAGACTCGTCTTCATCTTCACACCAGGACCCTCGTCTTCTTCTGAAGACCAGGACCTTCATCTTCACTTGAACACCAAGACTCTTGTCTTCATCTTCATCTGAACACCAGGACTCTCATCTTCATCTAAAGACCAGGACTCTCATCTTCATCTGAATAGCAGGACCTTCATCTTCACTCTAACACCAAGACTCTTGTCATCATCTTCATCTGAAGACCAGGACCCTCGTCTTCATCTGAATACCAGGACCTTCATCTTCACTTGAACACCAAGACTCTCGTCTTCATGTTCATCTTTATCTGAAGACCAGGATCTTCATCTGAAGACCAGGACTCTTATCTTCATCTGAAGACCAGGACCGTTGTCTTCATCTGAATACCTGGACCTTCATCTTCAGTTGAACACCAGTATCCTCGTCTTCATCTGAAACCATGACTCTCGTCTTCATCTTCACCTGAACACCAGGACTCTCGTCTTCCTGTTCATCTTCATCTGAAGACCAGGATCCTCTTCTTCATCTGAAGACCAGGATCCTCATCTTCATCTGAAGACCAGGACTCTCAGCTTCATCTGAATACCAGGACCTTCATCTTCACTTGAACACCGAGACTCTTGTCTTCATCTTCATCTAAAGACCAGTACTCTCGTCTTCATCTGAAGACCAGGACTCTCATCTTCATCTAAAGACCAGGACCCTCATCTTCATCTGAATACCAGAACCTTCATCTTCACTTGTACACCAAGACTCTTGTCTTCATCTTCACACCAGGACCCTCGTCTTCTTCTGAAGACCAGGACCTTCATCTTCACTTGAACACCAAGACTCGTCTTCATCTTCATCTGAAGACCAGGATCTTCATCTGAAGACCAGGACTCTTATCTTCATCTTAACACCAGGACCCTTGTCTTCATCTGAATACCAGGACCTTCATCTTCACTTGAACACCAAGACTCTTGTCTTCATCTTCATCTGAACACCAGGACCCTCGTCTTCATCTGAAGACCAAGACCCTCGTCTTCATCTTCATCTGAATACCAGGACCTTCATCTTCATCTGAACACCAAGACTCTTGTCTTCATGTTCATTTTAATCTGAAGACTTGGATCTTCATCTTCATCGGAAGACCAGGACTCTCATCTTCATCTGAAGACCAGGACCCTCATCTTCATCTGAATACCAAGACCTTCATCTTCACTTGTACACCAAGACTCTTGTCTTCATCTGAACACCAGGACCCTCGTCTTCATCTGAAGACCAGGACCTTCATCTTCACTTGAACACCAAGACTCTTGTCTTCATCTTCATCTGAACACAAGGACCCTCGTCTTCATCTTAAGACCAGGACTCTCGTCTTCATCTTCACCTGAACACCAGGACTCTCGTCTTCCTGTTAGTCTTCATCTGAAGACCAGAATCCTCATCTTCATCTGAAGACCAGGACTCTCATCTTCATCTGAACACCAGGACCCTCGTCCTCATCTTCACCTGAACACCAGGACTCTCATCTTCCTGTTCATCTTCATCTGAAGACCAGGTTCTTCATCTTCATCTGAAGACCAGGACCATCATCTTCATCTGAAGACCAGGACTCTCATCTTCATCTTCACCTGAACACCAGGACTCTCGTCTTCCTGTTCATCTTCATCTCAATACCAGGACCTTCATCTTCACTTGAACACCAAGACTCTTGTCTTCATCTGAACACCAGGACTCTCGTCTTCATCTGAAGACCAGACTCCCGTCTTCATCTTCATCTGAACACCAGGACCCTCGTCTTCATCTTCATCTGAATACCAGGACCTTCATCTTCACCTGAACACCAAAACTCTCGTCTTCATGTTCATTTTCATCTGAAGACCAGGATCTTCATCTTCATCCAAAGACCAGGACTCTCATCTTCATCTGAAGACCAGGACTCTCCATCTTCGTCTGTAGACCAGGACTCTCCATCTTCGTCTGAAGACCAGGATCCTCGTCTTCATCTTTATCGGAATACCAGGACCTTCATCTTCACTTGAACACCAAGACTCCCGTCTTCATGTTCATCTTCATCTGAATACCAGGATCTTCATCTTCACTTGAACACCAAGACTCTTGTCTTCATCTTCATCTGAAGACCAGGACCTTCATCTTCACCTGAACACCAAGACTCTCGTCTTCATGTTCATCTTCATCTGAAAACCAGCATCTTCATCTTCATCTGAAGACCAGGACTCTCATCTTCATCAAAAGACCAGGACCCTCATCTTCATCTGAATACCAGAACCTTCATCTTCACTTGTACACCAAGACTCTTGTCTTCATCTTCACACCAGGACCCTCGTCTTCTTCTGAAGACCAGGACCTTCATCTTCACTTGAACACCAAGACTCTTGTCTTCATCTTCATCTTCATCTTCATCTGAACACCAGGACTCTCATCTTCATCTAAAGACCAGGACTCTCATCTTCATCTGAATAGCAGGACCTTCATCTTCACTCTAACACCAACACTCTTGTCATCATCTTCATGTGAAGACCAGGACCCTCGTCTTCTTCTGAATACCAGGACCTTCATCTTCACTTGAACACCAAGACTCTCGTCTTCATGTTCATCTTTATCTGAAGACCAGGATCTTCATCTGAAGACCAGGACTCTTATCTTCATCAGAAGACCAGGACCGTTGTCTTCATCTGAATACCAGGACCTTCATCTTCATTTGAACACCAAGACTCTTGTCTTCATCTTCATCTGAACACCAGGACCCTCGTCTTCATCTGAAGACCAGGACTCTCGTCTTCATCTTCACCTGAACACCAAGACTCTCGTCTTCCTGTTCATCTTCATCTGAATACCAGGACCTTCATCTTCACTTGAACACCGAGACTCTTGTCTTCATCTTCATCTGAACACCAGGACCTTCATCTTCACCTGAACACCAAGACTCTCGTCTTCATGTTCATCTTCATCTGAAAACCAGCATCTTCATCTTCATCTGAAGACCAGGACTCTCATCTTCATCAAAAGACCAGGACCCTCATCTTCATCTGAATACCAGAACCTTCATCTTCACTTGTACACCAAGACTCTTGTCTTCATCTTCACACCAGGACCCTCGTCTTCTTCTGAAGACCAGGACCTTCATCTTCACTTGAACACCAAGACTCTTGTCTTCATCTTCATCTTCATCTGAACACCAGGACTCTCATCTTCATCTAAAGACCAGGACTCTCATCTTCATCTGAATACCAGGACCTTCATCTTCACTTGAACACCAAGACTCTCGTCTTCATGTTCATCTTTATCTGAAGACCAGGATCTTCATCTGAAGACCAGGACTCTTATCTTCATCAGAAGACCAGGACCGTTGTCTTCATCTGAATACCAGGACCTTCATCTTCATTTGAACACCAAGACTCTTGTCTTCATCTTCATCTGAACACCAGGACCCTCGTCTTCATCTGAAGACCAGGACTCTCGTCTTCATCTTCACCTGAACACCAAGACTCTCGTCTTCCTGTTCATCTTCATCTGAATACCAGGACCTTCATCTTCACTTGAACACCGAGACTCTTGTCTTCATCTTCATCTGAACACCAAGACCCTCGTCTTCATCTGAAGACCAGGACCTTCATCTTCACTTGAACACCAAGACTCTTGTCTTCATCTGAACACAAGGACCCTCGTCTTCTTCTTAAGACCAGGACTCTCGTCTTCATCTTCACCTGAACACCAGGACTCTCGTCTTCCTGTTAGTCTTCATCTGAAGACCAGGATCCTTATCATCATCTAAAGACCAGGACTCTCATCTTCATCTGAATACCAGGACCTTCATCTTCACTTGAACACCAAGACTCTCGTCTTCATGTTCATCTTCATCTGAATACCAGGACCTTCATCTTCACTTGAATACCAAGACTCTTGTCTTCATCTTCATCTGAAGACCAGGATCCTCGTCTTCATCTGAAGACCAGGACTCTCGTCTTCATCTTCACCTGAACACCAGGACTCTCGTCTTCCTGTTCATCTTCATCTGAATACCAGGACCTTCATCTTCACTTGAACACCGAGACTCTTGTCTTCATCTTCATCTGAAGACCATCACTCTCGTCTTCATCTGAAGACCAGGACTCTCGTCTTCATCTGAACGCCAGTACTCTCGTCTTCCTGTTCATCTTCATCTGAAGACCAGGATCCTCATCTTCATCTGAAGACCAGGACTCTCATCTTCATCTGAATACCAGGACCCTCGTCTTCATCTTCTCCTGAACACCAGGACTCTCATCTTCCTGTTCATCTTCATTTGAAGACCAGGATCTTCATCTTCATCTGAAGACCAGGACCATCATCTTCATCTGAAGACCAGGACTCTCATCTTCATCTTCACCTGAACACCAGGACTCTCGTCTTCCTGTTCATCTTCATCTGAATACCAGGACCTTCATGTTCACTTGAACACCAAGACTCTTGTCTTCATCTTCATCTGAAGACCAGCATCTTCATCTTCATCTGAAGACCAGGACTCTCATCTTCAGCTAAAGACCAGGACCCTCATCTTCATCTGAATACCAGAACCTTCATCTTCACTTGTACACCAAGACTCTTGTCTTCATCTTCACACCAGGACCCTCCTCTTCTTCAGAAGACCAGGACCTTCATCTTCACTTGAACACCAAGACTCTTGTCTTCATCTTCATCTGAACACCAGGACTCTCATCTTCATCTAAAGACCAGGACTCTCATCTTCATCTGAATAGCATGACCTTCATCTTCACTCTAACACCAAGACTCTTGTCTTCATCTTCATCTGAAGACCAGGACCCTAGTCTTGATCTGAATACCAGGACCTTCATCTTCACTTGAACACCAAGACTCTTGTCTTCATCTTCATCTGAACACCAGGACCCTCGTCTTCATCTGAAGACCAGGACTCTCATCTTCATCTGAATACCAGGACCTTCATCTTCACTTGAACACCAAGACTCTCGTCTTCATCTTCATCTGAACACCAGTATCCTCGTCTTCATCTGAAGACCATGACTCTCGTCGTCATCTTCACCTGAACGCCAGGACTCTCGTCTTCCTGTTCATCTTCATCTGAAGACCAGGATCCTCATCTTCATCTGAAGACCAGGATCTTCATCTGAAGACCAGGACTCTTATCTTCATCTGAAGACCAGGACCGTTGTCTTCATCTGAATACCAGGACCTTCATCTTCAGTTGAACACCAAGACTCTTGTCTTCATCTTCATCTGAACACCAGTATCCTCATCTTCATCTGAAGACCATGACTCTCGTCTTCATCTTCACCTGAACACCAGGACTCTCGTCTTCCTGTTCATCTTCATCTGAAGACCAGGATCCTCATCTTCATCTGAAGACCAGGATCCTCATCTTCATCTGAAGACCAGGACTCTCATCTTCATCTGAATACCAGGACCTTCATCTTCACTTGAACACCAAGACTCTTGTCTTCATCTTCATCTGAACACCAGGACTCTTGTCTTCATCTGAAGACCAGGACTCTCGTCTTCATCTTCATCTGAACACCAGGACCCTCGTCTACATCTGAATACCAGGACCTTCATCTTCACCTGAACACCAAGACTCTCGTCTTCATGTTCATCTTCATCTGAAGACCAGGATCTTCATCTTCATCCAAAGAGCAGGACTCTCATCTTCATCTGAAGACCAGGACTCTCCATCTTCATCTGAAGACCAGTACCCTCGTCTTCATCTTCATCTGAATACCAGGACCTTCATCTTCACCTGAACACCAAGACTCTCGTCTTCATGTTCATCTTCATCTGAAGACCAGGATCTTCATCTCAAGACCAGGACTCTTATCTTCATCTGAATACCAGGACCTTCATCTTCACCTGAACACCAAGACTCTCGTCTTCATGTTCATCTTCATCTGAAGACCAGGACCCTCGTCTTCATCTGAAGAGCAGGACTCTCGTCTTCATCTTCACCTGAACACCAAGACTCTCGTCTTCCTTTTCATCTTCATCTGAATACCAGGACCTTCATCTTCACTTGAACACCGAGACTCTTGTCTTCATCTTCATCTGAAGACCAGTACTCTCGTCTTCATCTTAAGACCAGGACTCTCGTCTTCATCTTCATCTGAACACCAGTACTCTCGTCTTCCTGTTCATCTTCATCTGAAGACCAGGATCCTCATCTTCATCTGAAGACCAGGACTCTCATCTTCATCTGAATACCAGGACCTTCATCTTCACTTTAACACCAAGACTCTTGTCTTCATCTTCATCTTCATCTGAAGACCAGGACTCTCATCTTCATCTGAAGACCAGCACTCTGATCTTCATCCAAAGACCAGGACCCTTTTCTTCATCTGAATACCAGGACTCTCATCTTTATCTTAATACCAGGACCCTCATCTTCATCTGAATACCAGGACCTTCATCTTCACCTGAACACCAAAACTCTCGTCTTCATTTTCATTTGAAGACCAGGACTCTCATCTTCATCTTCATCTGAAGACCAGGACCCTCGTCTTCATCTGAAGACCAGGACTCTCGTGTTCATCTGAAGACCAGGATCTTCATCTTCATCTGAAGACCAGAACCCTCATCTTCATCTGAAGACCAGGACTCTCGTCTTCATCTTCACCTGAACACCAGGACCCTCGTCTTCCTGTTCATCTTCATCTGAATACTAGGACCTTCATGTTCACTTGAACACCAAGACTCTTGTCTTCATCTTCATCTGAAGACCAGGACTCTCGTCTTCATCTGAAGACCAGGACTCTTATCTTCATCTTAAGACCAGGACCCTTGTCTTCATCTGAATACCAGGACCTTCATCTTCACTTGAACACCAAGACTCTTGTCTTCATCTTCATCTGAACACCAGGACCCTCGTCTTCATCTGAAGAGCAGGACTCTCGTCTTCATCTTCACCTGAACACCAAGACTCTCGTCTTCCTTTTCATCTTCATCTGAATACCAGGACCTTCATCTTCACTTGAACACCGAGACTCTTGTCTTCATCTTCATCTGAAGACCAGTACTCTCGTCTTCATCTGAAGACCAGGACTCTCGTCTTCATCTTCATCTGAACACCAGTACTCTCGTCTTCCTGTTCATCTTCATCTGAAGACCAGGATCCTCATCTTCATCTGAAGACCAGGACTCTCATCTTCATCTGAATACCAGGACCTTCATCTTCACTTTAACACCAAGACTCTTGTCTTCATCTTCATCTTCATCTGAAGACCAGGACTCTCATCTTCATCTGAAGACCAGCACTCTGATCTTCATCCAAAGACCAGGACCCTTTTCTTCATCTGAATACCAGGACTCTCATCTTTATCTTAATACCAGGACCCTCATCTTCATCTTCATCTGAATACCAGGACCTTCATCTTCACCTGAACACCAAAACTCTCGTCTTCATTTTCATTTGAAGACCAGCACTCTCATCTTCATCTTCATCTGAAGACCAGGACCCTCGTCTTCATCTGAAGACCAGGACTCTCGTGTTCATCTGAAGACCAGGATCTTCATCTTCATCTGAAGACCAGAACCCTCATCTTCATCTGAAGACCAGGACTCTCGTCTTCATCTTCACCTGAACACCAGGACCCTCGTCTTCCTGTTCATCTTCATCTGAATACTAGGACCTTCATGTTCACTTGAACACCAAGACTCTTGTCTTCATCTTCATCTGAAGACCAGGACTCTCGTCTTCATCTGAAGACCAGGACTCTTATCTTCATCTTAAGACCAGGACCCTTGTCTTCATCTGAATACCAGGACCTTCATCTTCACTTGAACACCAAGACTCTTGTCTTCATCTTCATCTGAACACCAGGACCCTCGTTTTCATCTGAAGAGCAGGACTCTCGTCTTCATCTTCACCTGAACACCAAGACTCTCGTCTTCCTTTTCATCTTCATCTGAATACCAGGACCTTCATCTTCACTTGAACACCGAGACTCTTGTCTTCATCTTCATCTGAAGACCAGTACTCTCGTATTCATCTGAAGACCAGGACTCTCGTCTTCATCTTCATCTGAACACCAGTACTCTCGTCTTCCTGTTCATCTTCATCTGAAGACCAGGATCCTCATCTTCATCTGAAGACCAGGACTCTCATCTTCATCTGAATACCAGGACCTTCATCTTCACTTTAACACCAAGACTCTTGTCTTCATCTTCATCTTCATCTGAAGACCAGGACTCTCGTGTTCATCTGAAGACCAGCACTCTGATCTTCATCCAAAGACCAGGACCCTTTTCTTCATCTGAATACCAGGACTCTCATCTTTATCTTAATACCAGGACCCTCATCTTCATCTTCATCTGAATACCAGGACCTTCATCTTCACCTGAACACCAAGACTCTTGTCTTCATCTTCATCTGAAGACCAGGACTCTCGTCTTCATCTGAAGACCAGGACTCTCGTCTTCATCTTCAGCTGAAGACCAGGACACTCGTCTTCATCTTCATCTGAATGCCAGGACCTTCATCTTCACCTGAACACCAAGACTCTCGTCTTCATGTTCATCTTCATCTGAAGACCAGGATCTTCATCTTCATCTGAAGACCAGGACTCTCATCTTCATCTAAAGACCAGGACCCTCATCTTCATCTGAATACCAGAACCTTCATCTTCACTTGTACACCAAGACTCTTGTCTTCATCTTAACACCAGGACCCTCGTCTTCATCTAAAGACCAGGACTCTCATCTTCATCTGAATAGCAGGACCTTCATCTTCACTCTAACACCAAGACTCTTGTCTTCATCTTCATCTGAACACCAGGACCCTCGTCTTCATCTGAAGACCAGGACCCTCGTCTTCATCTGAATACCAGGACCTTCATCTTCACTTGAACACCAAGACTCTTGTCTTCATCTTCATCTGAACACCAGGACTCTTGTCTTCATCTGAAGACCAGGACTCTCGTCTTCATCTTCATCTGAACACCAGGACTCTTGTCTTCCTGTTCATCTTCATCTGAATACCAGGACCTTCATCTTCACTTGAACACCGAGACTCGTCTTCATCTTCATCTGAAGACCAGTACTCTCGTCTTCATCTGAAGACCAGTACTCTCGTCTTCATCTGAAGACCAGGACTCTCGTCTTCATCTTCATCTGAACACTAAGACCCTCGTCTTCATCTTCATATGAATACCAGGACCTTCATCTTCACCTGAACACCAAGACTCTTGTCTTCATGTTCATCTTAATCTGAAGACTTTGATCTTCATCTTCATCTGAAGACCAGGACTCTCATCTTCATCTGAAGACCAGGACCTTCATCTTCATCTGAATACCAGGACCTTCATCTTCACTTGAACACCAAGACTCTCGTCTTCATGTTCATCTTCATCTGAAGACCAGGATCTTCATCTGAACACCAGGACTCTCGTCTTCATCTGAACACCAGTACTCTTGTTTTCCTGTTCATCTTCATCTGAAGACCAGGATCCTCATCTTCATCTGAAGACCAGGACTCTCATCTTCATCTGAATACCAGGACCTTCATCTTCACTTGAACACCAAGACTCTTGTCTTCATCTTCATCTGAAGACCAGGACTCTCGTCTTCATCTTCATCTGAACACCAAGACCCTCGTCTTCATCTTCATCTGAAGACCAGGACCTTCATCTTCATCTGAAGACCAGGACTCTTATCTTCATCTGAAGACCAGGACCCTCATCTTCATCTGAAGACCAGGACCCTCGTCTTCATCTGAATACCAGGACATTCATCTTCACTTGAACACCAAGACTCCTGTCTTCATCTGAACACCAGGACCCTCGTCTTCATCTTCACCTGAACACCAGGACTCTCATCTTCCTGTTCATCTTCATCTGAAGACCAGGATCCTTATCATCATCTGAAGACCATGACTCTCATCTTCATCTGAATACCAGGACCTTCATCTTCACTTGAACACCAAGACTCTTGTCTTCATCTTCATCCGGACACCAAGACCCTCGTCTTCATCGGAAGACCAGGACTCTCGTCTTCATCTTCATCTGAATACCAGGACCTTCATCTTCACCTGAACACCAAGACTCTCGTCTTCATGTTCATCTTCATCTGAATGCCAGGACCTTCATTTTCACTTGAACACCAAGATTCTTGTCTTCATCTTCATCTGAACACCAGGACCCTCATCTTCATCTTCATCTGAATACCAGGACCTTCATCTTCACCTGAACACCAAAACTCTCGTCTTCATTTTCATTTGAAGACCAGGACTCTCATCTTCATCTGAAGACCAGGACCCTCGTCTTCATCTGAATACCAGGACCTTCATCTTCACTTGAACACCAAGACTATTGTCTTCATCTTCATCTGAACACCAAGAGCCTCATCTTCATCAGAAGACCAGGACTCTCGTCTTCATCTGAACACCAGGACCCTCGTCTTCATCTTCATCTGAATACCAGGACCTTCATCTTCACCTGAACACCAAGACTCTCGTCTTCATTTTGATCTTCATCTGAAGACCAGGATCTTCATCCAAAGACCAGGACTCTCATCTTCATCTGAAGACCAGCACTCTGATCTTCATCCAAAGACCAGGACCCTTTTCTTCATCTGAATACCAGGACTCTCATCTTTATCTTAATACCAGAACCCTCATCTTCATCTGAACACCAGGACCCTCGTCTTCGTCTTAAAACCAAGACCCTCATCTTCACTTTCATCAGAATACCAGGACCCTCATCTTCATGTTTATCTGAATACCAGGACCCTCATCTTCATCTTTATTTGAACACCAGGACCTTCATCTTCATGTTTATCTGAACACCAGGACCCTCAACTTCATCTGAATACCAGGAACCTCATCTTCATCTTTATTTGAACACCAGGACCCTTGTTTTCATCTTCATCTGAAGACCAGGACCCTCATCTTCATCTTTATCTGAATACCAGGACCCTCATCTTCATCTTTATCTGAATACCAGGACCCTCATCTTCATCTCATTACCAGGACCCTCATCTTCATCGGAACACCAGGACCCTCGTATTCATCTGAAGACCAGGACTCTCGTCTTCATCTTCATCTGAACACCAGGACCCTCGTCTTCATGTTCACCTTCATCTGAAGACCAGGATCTTCATCTTCACCTGAACACCAGGACCCTCGTCTTCATCTGAACACCAGGACCCTCATCTTCATGTTTATGTGAATACCAGGACCCTCATCTTCATCTGAACACCAGGACCCTCATCTTCATCTGAACACCAGGACCCTCATCTTCATCTGAATACCAGGACCCTCCTCTTCATCTTCATCTGAATACCAGGATCCTCATCTTCATGTTATTACCAGGACCCTCGTCTTCATCTGAACACCAGGACCCTCGTCTTCATCTTCATCTTATTAGCAGGACCCTCAACTCCATCTGAATACCAGGATCCTCATCTTCATCTGAACACCAGGACCCTCATCTTCATCTGAATACCAGGACCCTCATCTTCATCTTCATCTAATTACCAGGAGCCTCATTTTCATCTTCGTCTGAACACCAGGACCTTCATCTTCATCTTCATCTGAACACCAGGACCCTCATCTTCATCTGAATACCAGGACCCTCCTCTTCATCTTCATCTGAATACCAGGATCCTCATCTTCATCTTATTACCAGGACCCTCGTCTTCATCTGAACACCAGGACCCTCGTCTTCATCTTCATCTGAACACCAGGACCCTCAACTTCATCTGAATACCAGGACCCTCATATTCATCTTCACCTTAACACCAGGACCCTCATCTTCATCTGAACACCAGGACCCTCATCTTCATCTTCATCTGAACACCAGGACCCTCGTCTTCATCTTCATCTCACAGGCCAATAGGAGTGCAGGTTTTAGGCAGTTTTCCTTGGTAAGGGTAGATTGGGGGGCAGTCTTACTCAGGGAGAGCAAGTTTGAGGATACTTTTACCAGAAGAGGGGAGGTTTGGGGGTAGTTTTCCTTTGTAAGGGTAGTTTAGGGGGCAGTTTTACCTCGGTAGGACAGGGCCTGGATGGTGAATTAACCTCATAAATGTTGTAATTTTAATGATTTTCTCATAAATATGACTTCTTCCTGCAGGATTCAGGGCTCTCAGGGTGAATCTCTGCCTGATGAATGTTACAATTCTGATGTTTTTCCTCTAAACTTGATGTCTTCCTGCAGGTTTTGGTTTAATTTCTCATATTTTCCTCTAAATTTAACTTCTTTCTGCAGGTTTCAGGGCTCTCGGGATGAATCTTTACCTGATGAATGTTATAATTCTGATTTTTTTTTTTTTTTATAAATTTAACATCTTTGTGCAGGTTTCAGGGCTCTCAGGATGAATCTCTACCTTATAAAAGTTGTTATTTTGATGTTTTTACTCTAAACTTCATGTCTTCCTGCAGGTTTTGGTGTAATTTCTAAATTTTTCCTCTAAATTTAGCATCTTCCTGCAGGTTTCCAGGCTCTCAGGGTGAATCTCTACCTGATAAATGTTATAATTCTGATATTTTTCTTATAAATTTAGCATCTTTCTGCAGGTTTCAGGGCTCTCAGGATGAATCTCTACCTTATAAAAGTTGTTATTTTGATGTTTTTACTCTAAACTTCATGTCTTCCTCCAGGTTTTGGTGTAATTTCTCAATTTTTCATCTAAATTTAGCATCTTCCTGCAGGTTTCAGGGCTCTTGGGATGAATCTCTACCTGATAAAAGTTGTTATTTTGGTGTTTTTCCTGTAAATTTAGAATCTTCCTGCAGGTTTCAGGATGAATCTCTACTTGATAAATGTCATAATTCTGATGTTTTTCCTCTAAACTTGATGTCTTCCTGCAGGTTTTGGTGTAATTTCTCAAATTTTCCTCATAATTTAGCATCTTCCTGCAGGTTTCAGGGATCTAAGGGTGAATTTCTGCCCGATAAATGTTATAATTCTGATGTTTTTCTGATAAATTTAGCATCTTTCTGCAGGTTTTGGTGTAATTTCTCAGTTTTTCCTCTAAATTTAACGTCTTCCTGCAGGTTTCAGGGCTCTCAGGATGAATTTCTGCCCGATAAATGTTATAATTCTGATATTTTTCTTATAAATTTAGCATCTTTCTGCAGGTTTCAGGGCTCTCGGGATGAATCTGCCTGATGAATGTCATAATTCTTATGTTTTTCCTCTAAATTTAGCATCTTCCTGCAGGTTTCAGGATGAATCTCTACCTGATAAATGTTATAATTCTGATATTTTTCCTCTAAATTTAACTTCTTCCCACAGCTTTCAGGGCTCTTGGGATGAATCTGCCTGATAAATATTATAATTCTGATATTTTTCCTCTAAACTTGATGTCTTCCTGCAGGTTTTGGGTTAATTTCTCAGTTTTTCTTATAAATTTAGCATCTTCCTGCAGGTTTCAGGGCTCTCAGGATGAATCTCTGCCTGATAAAAGTTGTTATTTTGGTGTTTTTCCTGTAAATTTAGCATCTTCCTGCAGGTTTCAGGATGAATCTCTACCTGATAAATGTCATAATTCTGATGTTTTTCCTCTAAACTTGATGTCTTCCTGCAGGTTTTGGTGTAATTTCTCAAATTTTCCTCTAAATTTAGCATCTTCCTGCAGGTTTCAGGGATCTAAGGGTGAATTTCTGCCCGATAAATGTTATAATTCTGATGTTTTTCTGATAAATTTAGCATCTTTCTGCAGGTTTTGGTGTAATTTCTCAGTTTTTCCTCTAAATTTAACGTCTTCCTGCAGGTTTCCAGGCTCTCAGGGTGAATCTCTACCTGATAAATGTTATAATTCTGATATTTTTCTTATAAATTCAGCATCTTTCTGCAGGTTTCAGGGCTCTCGGGATGAATCTGCCTGATGAATGTCATAATTCTGATGTTTTTCCTCTAAATTTAGCATCTTCCTGCAGGTTTCAGGATGAATCTCTACCTGATAAATGTTATAATTCTGATATTTTTCCTCTAAATTTAACTTCTTCCCACAGCTTTCAGGGCTCTTGGGATGAATCTGCCTGATAAATGTTATAATTCTGATATTTTTCCTCTAAACTTGATGTCTTCCTGCAGGTTTTGGGTTAATTTCTCAGTTTTTCCTCTAAATTTATCATCTTTCTGCAGGTTTCAGGGCTCTCAGGATGAATCTCTACCTTATAAAAGTTGTTATTTTGATGTTTTTACTCTAAACTTCATGTCTTCCTGCAGGTTTTGGTGTAATTTCTCAATTTTTCCTCTAAATTTAGCATCTTCCTGCAGGTTTTGGTGTAATTTCTCAGTTTTTCCTCTAAATTTAACGTCTTCCTGCAGGTTTCCAGGCTCTCAGGGTGAATCTCTACCTGATAAATGTTATAATTCTGATATTTTTCTTATAAATTTAGCATCTTTCTGCAGGTTTCAGGGCTCTCAGGATGAATCTCTACCTTATAAAAGTTGTTATTTTGATGTTTTTACTCTAAACTTCATGTCTTCCTCCAGGTTTTGGTGTAATTTCTCAATTTTTCATCTAAATTTAGCATCTTCCTGCAGGTTTCAGGGCTCTTGGGATGAATCTCTACCTGATAAAAGTTGTTATTTTGGTGTTTTTCCTGTAAATTTAGAATCTTCCTGCAGGTTTCAGGATGAATCTCTACTTGATAAATGTCATAATTCTGATGTTTTTCCTCTAAACTTGATGTCTTCCTGCAGGTTTTGGTGTAATTTCTCAAATTTTCCTCATAATTTAGCATCTTCCTGCAGGTTTCAGGGATCTAAGGGTGAATTTCTGCCCGATAAATGTTATAATTCTGATGTTTTTCTGATAAATTTAGCATCTTTCTGCAGGTTTTGGTGTAATTTCTCAGTTTTTCCTCTAAATTTAACGTCTTCCTGCAGGTTTCAGGGCTCTCAGGATGAATTTCTGCCCGATAAATGTTATAATTCTGATATTTTTCTTATAAATTTAGCATCTTTCTGCAGGTTTCAGGGCTCTCGGGATGAATCTGCCTGATGAATGTCATAATTCTTATGTTTTTCCTCTAAATTTAGCATCTTCCTGCAGGTTTCAGGATGAATCTCTACCTGATAAATGTTATAATTCTGATATTTTTCCTCTAAATTTAACTTCTTCCCACAGCTTTCAGGGCTCTTGGGATGAATC